>NW_006768815.1:191017-445796 GCF_000204055.1 Melampsora larici-populina 98AG31
CGTCGGGGTGATCCTTCCCTAACTCCCTGGCCCCTTCCCAACGCACGTATTGTGCGTTCAGCGAAGTCCATAGGTAGGTCACCTCTGGGTCGATCTGCTGAGGTACTGGTTGATGGGCCTGGTTCACCTGCAATCAACGGATCAGTTGCTGATCTGATAGGTGTTGATGTAATAGGGAGGACTTTCTTACCTCTGGTCCGCGGTCTCCCCCACCCGGTTGATCCACTGGCATGGCTTGGTCCTCCTGGGCAATTGGTTGACTCACCGGCCTCGCTTCGTTGGTCACTTGCAAGGTCGGTTGTACTAGCTCGTTTCCTTGATTCACTACGAGTCCGAGGTCGAGCAGACATGATAAAGACAAATCTTTGAATTAGAAACCAGAAATAGATTTAAAAAAAAAAAAAGTTTTCAAAGCAAGGGCTGCTTACTTTGACTTTCCAAGTGGTTGACTGCCTCGATCTGGTCTATAAGTTCGGAATCAACAGTGAAAGATGTTATTAAAGAGTTTATGTGAATAGAAGCTATATAACAAAACTTCAAAAGAAATCACCTGGGTCTTGAATGTAATCAAGAATGTTACCTGATGGTGTTGGTGTATTGGTTGCTTCTGGCTGGAATCGAGATGGTAACGGTGTGGTTTCCGATACAACTGATTGCCCGTCAATTGATGCGATGGTACCGTTGATAGCCGGGGTACTGCAAGGTGAATAGGTCCCGACTTTGCTTGCAACGTCTTGGATTCGATTCGCTAGATCTCGAAACGAAGATTGATCGTTGCACTCTAATGGATCCACTTGAAGAAAAAAAATGAGAGGACGGTTCGAAAATAGGTAACAGAGAAGAGAAAGAATCAAATGCAAGATCAGACTCTGATCTAACAAGTTTGAGCGAATTAAATTACAATAAAAAACTATAATAACCACCGACTTTGTAAACGCTAATGCTTTTCGCTTGGTGGCTTGTAGGAACTGTGATCTAAAGAATAAAGTGATCGAAAAATGAAGAGATAATAAACTGAATATGACAATCTACAAAATGGTAATAGGGCGAGTGGGGAAATACTAACAAGAGTTTGATAGTTGCAATACAATTAAACAGCTGGAATCGTCTGAGGAAGGAATCGTTTAGAGGAGAACTTCGGTAGGTTTTTATAACTTCTGATCGTATTGTTTGGTGTGGTTGAGTGGAAGCTTCCAGAACGAATGAAGTCACTAATAATAACGTGATTCAAACCAAATGTTAAGGCTTTTCAATAATGAGAAAAGAAAAAAAATAGAACAAGATAGAACAAAATAGTAAGTTGGTTTAACTTACTTCACTTTTTCTTTATCAGAGCTTTCCAGTATTGAGAAAAGAAGATGCGATAATTTGTTTTTAGTATTGAATTCATGTGTTCGATAATGGCAAAGGTATTTATGAAGGTGGTCGACGTCGCAATTTTGATGATTCTATTGGAATTGAATTATCTTAATGCAGGACGAATGGTCCTGGCGTTCATAGCGGGAAGCCAACAACGCGTGGACCAAGCAACACTGACAATAGTCTTCGAAAGTTGATGTCGTTCGAGAGATATCAGTCCGAATGTCGTGATCGTTCGGATTATGATGATGTGGGGTGATTTCCGAGGGTAGAGGGTTGTAGAGGTCCCTGTATCAATATGATTGAGGAGCAGGACTAAAGAAAATTACCCGGCTCCGAGGAAAATGTGACAGGTGATCGAATCTGTCAACTCTTGACAGTTCTATAAGGCTAATATGCTTATAGAATTTGACGTTGAAATTTATGAGAATGGAAATGTTGAGTATATGTAAATTACACTACACTTCCTTGACACGCTGTGTAATAAACTACACACGTGCTCTGTCCACTATTTTTGTCAAATAATTCAACACAATGTGGAATTACTGTTGCACACAGACAATAATATATATGTAGCACAAATACTAAAAGACAAGTAGTATAAATGATGCTATATATGTATGTAATAGCTTGTTAATTCTCTTTTCTCAGTGTGTACATGAAATATCACACTTAATTGAAAAAAATGGGGTGTCTTTTAATGTAATTGAGTAGACTCTTCTGAAGAAGAATTGTGAATATTTCAATTACAGTTGAACAACACTTTAGTATATTGAATCTACAAACTGAGGAAATACTTGTGATCACAATTAAATGTGATCTTAAAAAAAACAAGAGGAAAGAAAAAATGGAAATTCTAGAATTTGAAGGAAAAGAAATAGATATTTTTTGTATTATTTTTCAATTTTATTATATAAAAGAGAAGTAAAGTAAAACAAAATGAGACTGGACAGAAAGAGGTCTGTAGGAACAAAAACCGGATGAGGCCCCCAAGTTGTGAGGGGTCAGCTACTTTTTGGCTGACTCTTCACTAAAAAAGGTGAAGTAAGGGTGGAATAAAGATTAACAAAGTCTTTACTTGGTATAAACAAGTAAAGACTTCAGTTAGTTGACCTCTAAGAAGAGGGTTTAAAGCCAGTGGGATGGCTGAGTAATCCTTCAAAGGAGCTTACTCAAGAGCTCTGTTGGGGATAGAGCCTGCAGAACTTTACACTCTGATTGCTCAAAGGTTCCGCCGGATACTTTACACTCAACTCAGGAGGTATCCTATGCAATTCTAAAGCTTGGTTCTATAACTATATAGTCCCACTAGTTTAGAACCACCGCTTTAAAGCTTACAAGGGCTTGAGGAAGGTTGTAGAACTATAAGATCAAGTACAATAAAATCACTATACACAATATTGTTGGTAAGAATCAAGTAAGTTGTGATGTGGAATTGTGGAATGATAATAAGTTGGTCCTTCTTCTAGAGTGGGAAGAAGAGGAGTTTATATATTCCAGATCTAGGCGTCAACTTGTGGTTGGCGCTTAGGTTTGCTTTTCTTTGAGTTAGGTTTGGGTTAGGTTTACTATTACTAGTTAAGTCCTAGTAAGTCTTGTTACTTAAGTGACTCTTGAAACTGAGCCATGAGTTGTAATTCTTATGGTTTTAGACAAGTTTCATATAATTACATATGTATTACATATATTTACATGTGTGTTTGTTAGTCCGTGGTCCTGTACACAGGGCTCAGGGCTGACACTTATACATGTTTTGTTTTTTTCTTCTGTACACAATAAGACTTTTGCCTCTTGGCAGTCAAGCGTAAACCAGCTGCTGATCAGCCCAGAGCCAGACCCATTCCCAACCCAGCAATGATACTTGATACCAAAGTTCTCATCAAGCCTTCCTTGTTACAATTGAGGTGAGGACATGCAATTTGTTACAAACATTTTGATGAAAGGACCCTAACAGGACCTTTCCAGCCCAAAAGTTTTTCCAAAATCTCTTTGTGTTCAAGCTACACCTGCCTTGCCTATAAAAGAAGGCTGGGTATCCAACAAACTTGACCTCTTTCTTCCCCATCAGCTTATTTATTCTGTTTAACACCAATTTCCTTCATATTTTCTGACAATGAAAACCACTTTGATTCACCAAGCTTTGTTGTACTTAGTTCAGGTTAGTCTTCTCCTGTTTTACTTTGGCAAGTAATTAACTGACTACATTTCTTCAACCCAGATGGTTTTTTCCTGCCAGAAGACATGTTCTTCGAAGTTACTCATGCGGCTTGTTTGGAACAGAGGGAGAAATTTCAGACACTGATACTGATGTGCTTGAGGTCCGCAAGGAGAACAAGTCACTCCTTGAAACTTTTGTCACACAATGTGGAGTGATCAACAACTATGGTTGCACTCATAACCAACTCCTCAACTTTGGCTTGAAATCATGGACTGATTGAGTTCAACTTCCAAGCATGAAGATGACTGAGGCTACTTTGACTGAAAATGGATTTAGCTCTGATGTTGCTGCCCAGATGTTAGAAAAGTCTCAACAACTTCATGATACAAATAATAGTGAGTCATTTTCCTATATACTGAACTTCTTCCAATAAATTTCACTTCTGACTGTCTACAGAAGCCAAATGATCATCTGAAGGAATGAAACCAAGGACATATCAATGGGATCATTCCTACTTACAAATGTGAAAGTTCTCCCAGTACACCATTACCTCTGTTCCCCTTGATCAACCAATGTACTTTGCCTGAGAAACTTGTAAATCTGTTAAATCATGTTACTCTATCTGAAATTAAATTGTCACATTGTGAAACCACTTTGCCAGCTTTCCATTTTGAGAATAGAAATTTTCAAATGAAGAATAGATCATTTCAAAGGTTTACTCTTTGACCTGAGCACTCATTTTTGCACGTCTAAGAGTCATTTGTTAAAAATTATAACATTTTAAAGTTCAATATTTGACCTGAGCATTCCTTTTGCATGTCTAATATGAGCACTTAAAAAATAATTATTTTATTTTTGAAAGCTTCTTTCTTTGACCTCTGATCAAGTTCTCCTATCTGCACATCTGAGACTAAAACTTTTATATCAGAAATTGTTCTTACATGCTTCTTTATGTGTGAACTGTCTTCCTACATGATTTTTTTCATTCTCTCGGGGCTGAGAAGTAGTAGCAAAACATCTTTAAAGGCATTTTATATCTTTTTTTACATTTTCAACCAATCTTTTCAACTTTATGAGAATTTAGCAGTGGAAGGGTGACTTTTGATGTGAAGACTTTTGGCATGAATTTCCCAAAAGATTGATTTTGATACAATCAAAAAAGATTTGTAAAGCTTTAGCACATCCAAAAAAGAACATTATTTAATGACATTTCAAAAAAGGATAAACATTGTCATGTTTGAAAAAGAAAACAACTGAAAACAAACAACTGGAATCCAAGTATGTTTTCTCATCTCTATGACAAAGTGACCAAAACCACAAAGCAAACAAAACAAAAAAGTCTTTGTTCTGAGATAGGTAGTCCTTCTAAAAAGTGACACACAAATCTCAGCTGTGAACAACTTCATAACTGTTAAAAATTTTTAGCCTTCTCTTTTTCTGTGTTCAAGCAGCTTGAGTTTTCTTTTGTAATTCTCAATGCTTCCTTCAGTAGTGAAATCCTTTACAATTGGGTTGAAATGCAGGCTATAAGGTTGAAGGTACACCAGTTGCACTTCCCATGTGGTGCAAAGATCAGCCATGCCCCCATGGTGAATTGGTGTGTTGTCCATAACCTGCATAGTGTTACATTGGGGCCACAGATTCATTGCCAGTAACTATAAGCACATAGGGTAGGTTACTACAAAGATCAGAACCATAGTTATGATTGTTTCATTGGCAAATCAAATGATCAATGACCAGATGGTTTTCCAAGTAGGCCTCAAAATTCACTTGGGAGTATCCCCAACACTGAGACAGCTAATCTACCCGTAGCTGATAGCGCAAGATAGCGTAGCTAGAAACACACTGCAAAGCTACAGCTAGCAGGAATCAGCATGAATGAATCCCAGCTACCCTACACAGAGTCCCAGAAAATCTCAAGCTAACCAAATTTTGGCCTTGTAGCGTAGTGTAGAGGCACAAAACTCAGCTACAGTAGCTTGTAGCATAGCGTAACTTGACAAGTTACACTATCATAATGGTCAGATCTGTGTTAACTGCATACAGTTACGCTACATACCAAATGCATGGTAGCGTGTTGTAGCGTAGCTGTCTCAGCGTTGGTATCCCCTGTTTTGGAATATATGTAAAGCAAGTACTCCATCCATTGATATGGCTGGCAGCACTGACCAACCAAACACTTGGGTGGGGACTTCAAGCCTGGCAGTTCTTTTTCAAACTGGAGCTCAAGCAAATTCTTGATAGAGACAATGTTTGCAGTTTCATCTACAAAGGAAAATAAAGTATAAAAACAGTCAGAAAGAGTTATTAAAAGGGTTTAAAAAGAGATCAAAATGATTTCACTAGAAACACACTGTGAAAACAGGGCATCAAGGGTCAATGTTGTGAATAGCCTTGATATAAGCACCTCTGGCCATTAGAGATTGTTTAGATGCACAGTTCAAGCTTGTTTTTGAGTCCATTTGAGGCTGTCTCAGAGCTTGTTTGAAAGTGATTGGACAGCCACATGAATACCACAGGTTTTGAGGATCTCAGCTTGGAGCTCATCCAGGTAGAGGATATGATCTAATTAAAGGCATTTTAAGAGAAATGCTGGTCCTGGTTCTACTAAAGCAGTTGGAGCTCCACGGTCAATATGGTTGAAAGGATGAGTGATGACTGCATGAGTGGTTTGGTACAATTTGAACCAAAGTTTCAAGTTCCATGATGTCCATTAAATCACGTGCTTTGTGACACCAACACACAATAGTATGGATTTCCAGAGAGACATGTCACAAAATATGATTTTCAAAAGAATGGTCTCTTTTGAGTTTTGGACATACAGGTTTTGATCGGCAAAAACTGAAAATTCACTGAAAACTGCCGATGCTTCATGGAAGCGCTGAGCCTGTAAACGTATCAAAGTCCTGCGCCGTTCCCTAGGGAGTATGCGAAGCATTGTCTGATCCACGAGCACCCAAAGAGCAAGTAACAAGCAAGAAATACGGACAGATTACACAGCCTTTCACCACCACCTATCAAATCCGATGACCACATTTGTTGAAATCAAATTCCAGTTCCAAAAGTATACAATCAACTGGGTTATCTCGCTCAGCGTTAGAGTCTCGGCCGTCTGAGGGGAATGGTTGCACAGTTTGGTGAGGAGTTCCTTTACACACATGATGATGCTCATCATAGGATGTTCGAATTATATAACATTACAATGAGGAGATAAAAGGCCTTTTATATATATAGATATCAATCATTATGAGAAATCCGTCATATAAATATATTTGTTCGGCATATAGCCGTTGCACTGAAGTGGCTATCGACGCCCGCTTGCTCTTCAGCTACTCATATATTGGTCACCCTATCTGTCGGGTTTTCCGCAAACTCTCGCGCCTCGGAGTGCTTGGAACTGGTCGGAGACATCGGGAATGTGTATGCACATCGTGTTGTGCCCACGAGGGACGGATTGGAGATGGCACTCGAACTCAAAGAAGGCATGTGACGACGCTCTCTCACTCTTCAGCTGCTTATGAACTGGTCTACCCTGCGGATTTTGCTATATACATAGAACATTGCAAGAATCCAGTCATATAAGTAAAAGTTGTTCGGCATTAGCGGTTGCAATGAGGACATAGGACACGGTGGATATCGGGGCTCGCTCGATCCTCAGATCCTCATGAATTGGACACCCTACCATTCGTATTTTTCGCGAAAGCTCGCGGCTCGGATTGGTCGAAAATGGTCGGAAACATGGGATAGTAGTATACATCGTGGTGCCCCCACGAATGACGGATGGCGGCCGCGTGAAACTCGAAACATAATAAAGGTTTATGAAGCTGCTTGCGCGTTGTTCAGCTGCTGATGGATTGGTCTAACCTTCGGATTTTCCGTTATCTACATATCTTATCGCAAGAACCCAATGGGAAACACGGGAAATGGGTATGTACATCGTAGTGAGTCCAAGAGTGACGGATGGCTGCCGTGTGTCACTCGAAACAAACTGGAGGTTTATGGACACTTTCTCTTCATGAGCTGCTCATGGATTGCACTCTTCGGAATTTCCGACTTACGCGGCGGCGGCGCACCGGTGAAGTGGTAGTAATATGGTATAAAAGCGCCAGACTTCATGACCAACAATTGATGCTCGACTCCAGCCTTCTGAGGTGTCTATACAAGCATACGTAGTATCACTTCAATTCTTCATCGTACTCTCTTGTCCTAGTCTTCAGAGTTATTCCACGATATATTTTACACCATTTGGAGCTTCCTGACAAATAATTTTTAGCAAATTACTTCTTCGGAATACAATGCGTCTACTCTTCTTGTATCTTCTTTCCTACGGGATTTTTGAATCCCAATCTCTTGCCGTTCCGTCGAGAATAGCAAAGGATGTGGCCACGCACAAGTCCGACAGTTTTGAGGAAGTGGAATTTCCTTTGAAAGCACGACCAGATGTACCAAAGGTCTTCTATCCTGAGACAGTACGGTTGGTCTTGAGCGGGTAAGTCAATTGTACCTTAACACTGGAGACGACGAGTGACTGACTTTATGGTATCAGGCACCCAGATATATCGACCACAAGGTCACCAGAAACCCAAGTGAGTAGTGACTGGTATCTAGGATTTCCTCATGGTGATGCTGTCCAAACATCCTGAACCAAATCACTGATCCACTTGTATCATATTGAAAGAGTGCTTATGTGGCATGGCAGGAGAAAACTTCGAAAAGGGGCCGCTCCAATCACGAGCAATTGCGTGAACAATTAGGATGGCCTGAACATTGGGAGACTGCAGCTCCAGCTTTTCTCGATAAGGGTAGCCTTCAAGATGAGAGAATTTCCAAATTGATTCCAAATGGTATGGTTGGAGTGTGATTCAAATGTCCAAGAATGATGAAGCTGATCATATGAATGTTCATATTGTGAAGATTTCCCTTATCAAACTCCGGACGGAGTGGATGACCTTGTGGTCTGGAGCAGGGCTTCGTTAGTAAACAAGGAATCATTCAAACCTAAGAAAGGAGAGTCTTGGCCATCAGAAGACTATAATGACCCCGAGAGAGTATCAGCTTTACTTGAGTACATCGACAGAAATTACTTGTATGGGTATGCGGGTCCACGTGATGTAGAACATGACCGTAATTTGAACCTCGGACAAATGTTACATCCGGGTAAGAAGCCTTACAAAGCCTCCAATGGTCAAACAATCACGCAAAAAGAAGGTCGGGAAGCTTTCAAATGGGCTGGAAGGCACTTTAATGCCTATCTTGAGGATGTCGTTTTGACAGAATACGAAGAGGTGGTGTGGGTCAGAAATCCAGATTTCCGAAAGTAAGTAGCTTGCGATACAGCACTGGGAGCATTTACCTTGAAGGCTTGCACGCCACTTAAGGCAAATGTGGCAACAGTGAAGTCGAGCTTAAATTCATTCAGCTGACGATGATGATATTTTGTTGTTGTTGGACTCGCACTCAGAGGAGTCAAGTTGGAGCACGTCCAGTGAGTATTCATCATCTATCACATCACAAGTCCATACCAGGGAGTCCAATGTTCCTTTGTGAATCCAAGCTCTGCACTTCTACAAAGAAATTGAGTATCAATGTCTTCTCTACTTTGTATATGTTTAGTGTCATAGGTCCCCGCAAGAAGGAAAAACGGAGCGGTGCTAAAGCCATCTCTTCAGGGCAGCACTTGGAGGACCCCGTTATCACCAAACATGTTGAACACACACCATCTTCGGAGCTCCCACGGGTAGACTATAGGATCGGGGTTTTGCTGGAGAACTTCTGATAATCCTGATAAGTTCTGATAATCCTGATAAACCCTCACAACCCCATAGGTTATGGGTCCACATTAGTCAACATCATATGTAAAGTTAGAAAAATCTCCAGGCCCTTTACCACTTAGCGTCTGGACTGCTGTCCGTCAGGCAGACCACGTGGCCTACGCCCTTGAGGTGTCACCTCTCACGCCTTGCGATGCGACCTTCTATCAAAGTTTTAAATTCTACTAGTACGATTCATATTATTCACTGGCGCTCTGAAGTAAAGAGATGCAGTAAAGCTAACGTGATTGTAGGTGTATGGATGTTTTCTTAGACAAATTGAGAGTAAAACAGAATTTAAACAGATTTTTTTATACAATCAACTTTTTCTCTTATAAAGGTTTTTTATGCTAGTGAGACTATGAACGGATGTGCAGTGGAAGGAAGAAAACAGCAAAGTAAAGCTGTCTTTTGATGTCTTTCTCAACTAAGTCCAAAAATTTGCTCGGTTTTGAGTCAAAGTTAAAAAAATGCCACAATAACCTTTCTTCGAAGAAACCAAAGAAAAAAATGTCGATAAATGTCATGGAAATTTGATAAAACCTTCCAATGAGAATCGATCTTTAAAATGTCTCACAAAACCACACTTTATTTTGGTTTCCGAGAATCCTTGCCATATATGAGGAATCGAAAAAAGAGAGTACATATTAAGTTTGATTGAAAGCTCAAGATTTCAAAACGTGAAGATGAGGAACTTTTTGGTCAGGAGAAATTGATCTTTCCTTACCACTCCAACCCAATTTCTATGACCGTGAATCTTACACTCTTACTCTTCATCAAGTCAAATGAAAGAAAGGATTTGGATGCTATGGAACTCTCACTTTTCTGGGCCGACAACCCCCAAGCCTCACATCGTCACATGCGCAACATAAGTGAAAGTCTAATTTGATTGAAGAATCATAAGTCTTGATCTTTGTTGAAAAATATGAAGCATGAGCTCTTTCATTACCATTGGATAAGGAAACAAATGAAGGATGCTAAGTCGGTAAATGTCTGTTGAATATTTTTCCGTTGTGCTGCAGGTCTTCTTTGCGTGGTGGTGGTGGTAAAAAAAATTCATCTTGAAACACTGGAGGTATGTGAGGTTTTTTTCATTTGGGGAGAATGGGACAGGTGAGTGACATGCACACGTGATGGCCTAACGCTAAGGTTTCTGACTTTAGTACGGACTAGCACATAGCCATGTAATATGCTATTATAAATTTTTGAATTGCTTTTAACGGGGGCACTGTACGCTGTATTATCAGAATTTTATCAGTATCAGATTATCAGGGATTATCAGGAAAAAAACCCGGATCCTCAAGTGCTCCCGCTCCCAGAACAGATTGGGAACTCGCAACCCAACAAAGCCGGGTCTCTTGAACTGCTGGGGCAATGAGAAGCATGTGAGACAGGGGTTGGGACACCTCTCACTAGCTAGGTTGACTGAGCCTTCGAGTCTATTCTCTAAAGACTCCATAGTATCTTGAAATCTACTGAAACCCTTCAAAAGGCAAAGTCCACTTGATTTTGTCCAAGCAAAATTTCAAATCATTTCCTTCGACATATCCCAGAGATAGACACAACTTGTATCAAATTTTCAAAATGGAAAAGTTTGTCTCGCTACCGATCCTGGCATCTCAATGTTCACCAGCTCAACCCCTGGGCATATCTCTACGTGATCATTTGGATCTCTTTCTTGTCATTTCTTGGTCTCCATTTGGGGTTCTTTCCCTGTCTCTATCAAAAGACAACAGTTTCGTATGAAAAAAACTCATATATGTCCTCTAAACAAAATGGGGAAATGAGTTTCAGAGCGATCCACTTCTCTTCAAACAAACTATTTTGCCTTATCAACCTTTCTGAAAGTTTATGTTGTCAATGAAGAGTTGAGTGATGTTCATTGAGAGGTGCTCAGCGAAGCCAGATTTATAAATCTTCAAAATGCGAGGAAACTACTTTATCCTAAGAGCGACTAGCTGATCAACTAACTCGAAACCGAAGCTTTTGATGATGAACTCTAGTCTCTTATCACGTCTATATACCTCCCAGCTTACTCTGACGTTTCTCGTCCTCAGGGTCACTCAACTTGGAGAATTCGATTTTAGCTTTGTATCCCTTTGTTCTCAAAGATGTTGTGAGTATGTACCAAGCTTGTCTTCTGGTTGTAATGAGGTGTCAAGATTCTCAAGTGACTTTGATTGAGAGTCTTGTGTGGAATCAGCCTAACATGTTTTTTTCACAGGCTTCAATTATGCATCCTGTACTTGTTTCTTGACCTGTATCATTTTCATCACCCTTTTGCGTATTGGATGCCAATAATAAGTAACAATGTAAGGAAGCAACTATGCAAGGCCACTTCTTTTTGAGAACATGGCCAACACACATCATCCATAAATGCCCATTTTCACAATTCTATGGACAATTCCCAAAATGAATGGGAAGATAGAAGCAGAAATGGGCAGGTTTGTGAGTAAGTGAATCAGGTCTTTTGTAGTGTATATGCCTCCCTTTGAATTTTGAGCTTGAGGCTCAATGCAAACACATCATTATTTGCCAACATGAGGAGCCAAGATGATCAACAACACTCCTCAATTTATTCTGACACTTCAAGTTCGAGGATGTTATGATGATATACAAAGAAGAATCTCAAACTTGAAATGTTTCTGATCAAAAATTATCAACCTTCCCTTCACTGATGATAACTGATTTCTCTCAATTCAAACACTTCAAATATGAACTTGTACCTTTTGATTTTGACAAGATATGTACATATTCAAACTCTAGACATTTCTCCTTTTGCTTGGATACCAATCTCAAAAAATCAGATTATGATCATATATTTGGATTCCAAGTTTTACTCATAATAGTGTTAAAGTGCTTCAAGTAGTGATCTAGCTTCATAGAATGCCACACACTGAAAATCAAAGATAGCTTCAAAGGCTACATGATTGCATAAGATGTCTAATAGGAAGAGATGGTAACAGAGTGTCAAGTTATGATCATCGTCATCATTATTTTTTAGATTGTCATCAATTATGCTGCTGACAACACTGTAATGATTAGTAGTTGATAGGATCAACACATCACCTATCAGCATATGGATATTGGGATGTCCTGTATTATTTAATGCTACAAATGCATATCACCTTGTTCACACTTTCAGACACTAAAACATACACCCATATATGTGCTGATGATCAAATGTACAAACAAACAGGAAGGAAAAAAAGTTGCTAGTATGGTCTATGTATCAAGGAAACCATCCAAATGCCAAGTGAAATTGAGAACCACATCGCACTTCAAGGGAGAATCTCAACATTAGTCAGTTGGAGATGAAAGAAACTCTGCCTGCTCATTCATCTATCACAGGATTTTCAAAGACTGGTAGGTCATCTGGTGGTCGTGTGGCTGCGGAATTGCCTCGTGTAGCACGTCGACTTACCGCAAAGTTTTCCTCGGAAGATTGCTATATTTGATTATTTGACAAACGAAGGAAGTCGAAACACATCCAAAGATAATCCCAATAAGTGCAAGTCAGTGAAAACTATTCTATTCCTCTTCTCTTGGCTCATTTAGGCTTCTGACGGGAGTGAAGGCGACCCCAGAGACTGCGACGAGATCCTTTGCTGACCTCTTCATTTGAATCAGTATCATCTTCAGATAAGTTGTTATCCGCTTCTAATTCAGCGATTTGAAAGACTACAGCCCAGTAACATTCATTTGTTTTGCGATTTAAACACATGTATCTGACTGGTTGTCCGTCCCATAACTTATCGAGACTGTCAATATCAAATACATTAGATCAATTTCTTTCAACTGGGAGGGATCTGGCATGCTTGAACACACCTGAACGAGAGATTGACGACGGGGATCTTTAGTGAGAGGGTGGAGAAGTCTAAAAATCCATTAGCGAACTCAGCGTTGATCTAGGTCAAGATGATATTTGTACCACACGTAAGCTTCAAGCGCAATACTGAACTTCTGATGAAAAGGAAACTTACAAAGTCCTTTCAAGATTCACATCGAGCCAAGTTTAACATACAGGACAATCAGGGCGTCAGCAGAAAGGCAGGCCCAGCAAGAGAAACATGTTGCATACTTTGGGTCCCAGGGTCAGCGCTAGACGATTGGCCTCAGAAGCAAAGTACCTGCGTCGGAGATGAGGCTGAGGTGGGGTAGGATCAGGCATAGTACTTTTGATGATTGTATTGCAATCTTCAACAGGTTTTTTCCCATCCCATTCAGGCAATGGTGTATCATCGGATGGCAATTTTCTTGAAGAAAATCAAAATCAAAACACGCCTGGTTAGTTTTTGGGACGCAAGGTTTTCTCTCATCTCACGAACTTACACCGTTTTGACGTAATTCATCGTCGCCAAAAGGGGCGACCTGTGGATCAAGAATTGAAACAGTTGTAGCGTTCTCATCGGTCTCCACAAATCATACCAGCATGTCCAGTACGTATGAGACATAAGCTTACCATGCCCATGGTTTATCCGCATACAAATCGCACTGGAATTTGCACCAGTTAGAAGATAATGAGCCATGTAGACGATTTCTGAGGGTAAAACATAACTAACTTGGAACCCTGGGTCAATGTACGAAATAGTTTTGACAGCTATAGCAGTGCCATACGGCAATCGACTTCGGATCGGTTGATCGAAGGTATTGCCGAACACGCAGTCATTGGCGTTTGTTGGCTTGAGAAATCGGCCTGAAGGGGATTGTACCATACCAATCCTTCGCATCAGAATCTCTCATCTCCAACATGAAGTTGCTTTGCGAAACATGGACTGACCTCGAACTTGAATACTCCAAGTGACATCATGGTTATATAAGAAATAACCAGACTCGGTGTCGCGGTAAATTTCCCCATCAACTCCCGCGAAGTTTTTGATTCTGGTTTAAATCACATACAACAGCGGAAGATAAGTTCCAACTCGTGCCTCTTTAAACAAGGCTTTGATATTTTCTTGTTTAAGGTTTGGGGAGTTGAAGAAGAAGAGAGGGTATGTCTTTGTAAGCCCAATGACCCACCTTACGATCAAAGCACCTGCTCAAAGCGGTCGAGATACAAATCAGTCTTCACTTCAAAAAAAATGGGTATGCTTGATCATATCTTTTTTCTGAAATTGAAGACCTTACCTTCAAAACTATCCGTTTTGATGGGCATGGGTCCAGTTTGATCTGCATTGACCTTGACGGGTGAAAGTTCATCGAGTGTGGGACCTGCCATGATTTGAATACGTGGACCGCGTTTCTTCATTCTGAGGATAACGTTGGCTTTTGGTGTCTTATTGGTTGAATGTGAATGAGGATGTGGGGAGAAAGTCTTTCCTGTTGACTGAAGTGGTAATTTAGTTCCCTCTTGACCGAGCACAGGAAAGCTCAGCAGCGGTTTAACAAAAACGGCTATCAATAGACGCCGATGTCCGGCGCATGTAACAAACGCATATGTACAGTCGGCGTCCGGGGATACCGAAGGTGTGGCGCGCAGAGTCCATATGTACATGCCCTTCAGCATACCCGCAGCTGCAAAATCGGGACACTACCCTCCGCCAGCTCACGCCGCCCGAACAATGAAGCCTCATACACCACGAGGTCACCAGAGCAGCTCTACCACCGTGGGTGAAATCCGGCTGACCCACCGGATTTATTTGATGAGGGACCCACGGTCTGGAAGCTGCTCGTATCCAAGCTATCCAAAAACCAGGAGTATTGACTCCCGATTTTGTCCTGCTTCTTCTCCATCTCAAAGCCGTGGGTTCCTCAATTGTTGCGTTACTGTGCTGATTTTTCAGACCGTTGGTAAACGGGTTCAGATCCATTCCCACACTGTTTTGAAAGCATTCATAGATGCATTTCCTCAATTTCAGTATTGCTCATTTTGGGACTTTTTTTATACAATAACGTATACATTGATCCACACGGCGGTACAAAGAAATTACAGATACGAGAAAAGATAGCAAATTCCAAATACCAAATAAATACACATGAAATGAAAGAGAATAAGTAGACAGAGCGGAAGAGAGGCAATGAAAGGGAATCAAAACGCTCCCTGGAGACAATACACAATCATCTAAATTACAATCTAAATTACAAATTTACACTATGATTCAATCTTCCTGTTGCTCTCCCTCATCTTCTTCCTCATTTCCCTCTTCCTCGTCTACCGCAACTGCAATTGATTCATGTTCAGCTTCGTCTTGAGGGCCATCGTCTCCAAATGTGTCATTCAATTCTTGAACACAAGTAAGTACCCGTGCGTCTGAGGGCATCAAAAATTTATTGCCCTTGTTTGATTGGATCTGTTTGAAAGTGGCCTTTCCATTGATCAAATCGAAATCGTCATGCAATATGCACACATGGTAACTGATGCAATAGATTAGTCATACTATCATACTCTTGGAAAAATGAATTGTGACATACGCATAACGGTACCGAAGCGACTTGCCTCGTAATTCTTCCAATTTGCTGTCAACCACATTCCAGAACGTTTGCCCCAGGTACTGGTCACCGTGTATACCCCAATGAATGGCTTGCAATCTCTGCATTGCGATTTGGGAGGAGAAACTTCAGTGTTTCATAAATAAATGATGGTAACAAAGATTTCGGCTTACCAACCAAGCAAACCGTGCTTCTTGCAAATGCTTCACATTGGCTATGACGTCTTCACGAACACATATGGGCCCTACTACTAAGCTTTTAGATTTTTCATAAAGCTTTGATTGATTTGTAACAATTCATGTGAGCTTTGTTTTACTGATGAAATGAAGTGAAATGCTGATACTAACCTTTGCAATCATTGATTTTGTTCTTGGGACATTTGCATTGGTTGCAAGCGGATTGGCTTGGTTTGGGAGTCGGATGTTGGTAAGAATCTGCACAGGAACGTCAGAGATAGAAGGAATAGAAGGAAATACCTAGAAAGAATGAAAAGAAAGAGCGCACAATGTCCAGACTTTCCTTCCTAATGTCTTTCAATACAGCATTTATCACCTTGCGAAGTGATGCGGCAGCGGCAGGGTCGGGATCGCTGCTATAGCCTGGTGGCAAAACTCGACGCTTCCATTTCTCGTTTTTTGACAAGACATCTCGCTGTTCTTTTTATCAGCTTTGATCTCATTGAGGTCGAATAATCTGATAAAAGATCTTACCAATACTTTGGCATACAGCGATAAAGGCAGGTTGTCTTTATTACCATGTCGATTTTGTTTGGCCGTGTACGCTTGTACGTCACCATCCAATACAAGCCGACTTGCTAATAAGCGAATACATCCCTGTAACAAACGATTTAAGTCTTGCACGGAGAACTCATTGATTCATTTGTATGGTTGAACAAGGTAGGGAAAAGTTCACTTACTCTAAGCTCAGGTGGTGCTGTCCATTCTAACTTCTTGGAAGTTTTATGTGATTGTGTTGTACCCTGTAAAATATCAAACCTATGGTTCATTTCCTCACATAGTAACCTTGTTTCTTGACGCCCCGCAAGAATTGAAGCCATGCAAGTAAAGAACTGAGCACTCGTTCCCTCCACCTAGAAAAGAGAGATACAGTTGAGGTTTCTACCATGAGGCCATTCGAGAATCCAGAAGATGACGTACATTACAGAGTAGCCGTCCCATAGCTTTACTTTCTTCATCCAAGTTCGCACGGCTCGCCACACAATTGAAGCATTGAAGGTCCATCCCAGTTAGTCGAAACTCGCCAATGGGTTTGGATTCCTCATGAGGAGGACGCGCCGATCGAGATTGTTGGTTTCTTGAGGCAGACCCTCGAGACTGTTGGGACCGGGGAGCTGGCGGCTCTAAAGATGGAGGAAGATGATCGTCTTCTTCTTCTCCTTCATCTTCTTCATAAACTTCATCTTCTTCTTCTTCACAGTTGTACTCGCCACCATCATCTTTACCATCATCTTCAGAGCCATTGAATCTATCATCATTATTCACATCGCCCTCGTCATTGTCGTTCTCGTTCTGCGAGCTATTCCCATCGCCATTGCCGTTATTGCCATCTTCTCCTGAACCGAAGAGGTCAATCAGAACATCTAAAGTTGTGTTGGATCAACGTAATGACTTACCAAGATCCTTGACTGGCTTGAATTGAGTTAGATCGTCTGCTGTGATGGACGGGGGTGACAAAGGGGGAGGTGATTTCGGCTTCTTGTTCGACTTTTTCTTCCCTCTGGTTACCTTCTTGGAAATCGGGGTGGCGCCTTTGGATTTGTTGCGAGAAGTTGTTGTACCACGCAATCTGACAGTCGAACTCGCAGGGGTGATCGATTGGACCGGGCTTGTCGAGCTCACACTCGGTGCTTTTTGTGTAGATTTTGAAGGTCCCTGTGATTTTGCTGGGCTGCCAGTGGTCCCACTTCTGGTAGGTCGTTTGTACGGCTCATAGCGTTGAGACATGGTGGAGGGAAAACTGGAGGAATTATTGAAATGGAGATGATGTTCGAGTTTGAGGTTGGATTAATTAATAAACACAGTGCCGCCAGATCAAGAACGAGTTCATTAAAGATATTGAGAGGTGAAAAGTGCGTGAAATATTAAATGTTTCACTCACATTTCTGTTGTTCATTCTTCCATCTTGAGATCACTCAACCTCATCTTCCTTTCTTCAATGGCATCACAAGGTCCCTTTGCATCCGGTCAATACAAACTCCAATACAAACTGCAACGTCTACATGGTCCCGGTGGATCTCTTTGTGTGCGACTCGAAGACATCAAGCATCGCTGGGCATTAGTTATGAAAGATTTGAAAGCTCAAGTTAGAATGGAAAAAGTTCAAGTAATCAATCATGAATCTGACGGATTCCAACAATGTGTGGTCAGATTGATACTCATTGGGCGTGGAAATCGCAAGAACAACGGAGGATTCACATCTTGCATTCACTCAGCATTGGACGATTTAAACCAACATATTTCATTGGAAGACATCAAAACATTTGATTATCGATCCAAAACATTCCAATCCTGTGTGATCAATATGATCTTGAGCCGTTACACCCTCCGCAGGGTCAGACCAGAATTGAAAACCATTGTTCGTGGGCTTTTGCACTAGCAAACATTGCATCATCATCTTTTGAACTAATCAACATGTGAGTTCGACCTCAAGTTTCAACGAATGTAACACAAATACTGAAACCTTCATGTTTCCAGTGTTTTGGTGCTCCCACCCTTTGCTCCTTATCCTCATCGTAGATTTCATCTTTATTGTAGATTTCAGTCGCACTTTTTTCAATGGCATTTTAGAATTATTGTAATTATTCTTTTTTAGAATTTTTGTAATTATTCTCTTTTAGAATTATTGTAATGATTCTCTTAATTGCATTTTGCAATTTTATGTTTGGTCAGATATAGTTTTAGGAATTGTATTAGAGAGCAAAGAACAGGCATTGTATTTCAAATAAATCAACAAAAAATAATGATACAGTGAATATGAGAGATGAGATAAATAAAATAAATACTAAACCAATAATCAAAATTAATGCATATTGAAAATAAATCCATAAACACTTGTACAAAAAGGGAATGAAACGCAATGATTAATCAATAAAAACATCAAGTCGAAGGCCCGGCAACTGGCAGCTGGGATTCATCAACTTCAGGCTGCAACAAAGCAGGTGTTTGTGAAGAACGTGATGGTCCTGCCCCGTATAAGCCCTGCGTCAATCTTGTTTTTTTGGCGGGCTGTTGTGAACCTTGTCCTCTGAGCACTCTTTGTCTTTCTTTTTGACTCTTCTGCTCCCTTGCTTCGTCTCGTTCTTGAATTACTTCGCACCAGTGCTTCAGGCCAGTTTCAATGGCTTGCTTCCATTCCATTGGTGTAACACCATTGCAAGGGAGCTGGGCCCAGCTGCGATGAATCTGAGTCGAATAAAAAGCCGCTGAGTTGATGATAAAGTCATTTGTTGAAGCATGTGCAACGGCAAAATCAAGTGATTTTGATACTTCACGTTCAATCATGACTGGTCGAGTTCTTTGGACTTTGCACCTGCTCTTGTGGCAGTCATGTTGGACGTTGAGGACGGCTTCAATATCCTGTAAAAGCGGTTTGGTGAGCCAAAATAGAAAGAATCTGGATCTCAACAGATACACTTACTTCGGGATTTATCAATAAAAGAGAAGTTCTCTCTTGAATCTCTCTCATGCCATAAAATTCACTGATCCCCCCAAGAACGCATTTGTGAACTTCGACTTTGACTTGTCGTAATGCACAGCCACCGACACCCCAAACGTGAACAACTCGTCCGATTGTCCTAGAAGTAGCAGGACTGTTTACTGAAACAAAACAGTCCGAGGTGACACTTTGCTCACTTTTCAAAGTGATAGATTTGATTACCTTCCAGTCTTTTGCTGCAAAAGCGTCACGGATGGCCTTGGGAACCAGTTCTTCAGGAGAACTCGGTTGACATTCTGTTTTTCTAAAGCCAAAGAATCAGTGCAGTTCAATCCAGATCACACTCGAAATAATCAACTTACTGCCAATACCAATTTCCCTCTCTTTATTCCATGAGGAGTTGTAACCCAACGCCCTTTGCAATAGAAGGTTTGTTTGGAAAAGCCTTCGCACATTGATACTAGATCTGATATAGGTTTGCAATTCATCATCGTAAAGGTATGATCCTGCCGTGACAGATCTCATCAAGCCACCATCATTGAAATAGTTTGCTATATCTCGCCCCGGGCTGAGATGATTCGAATGTACCGATTGATGCCTTGTATGTCCATTGAAACGTTCGAAATTTTCCGTAGCAAAAAGACATGCTGGACCAAACCAATCAATAGAATCGCATAAATGTATGAGCATATGAAATTTGGGTTTATTACACCATTGAGCCGACATTTGAACTATTGCTTGAAGGAAGCGTTGAATGTGAATGGCAAGTTCGTTGAGATAAGTGTCCATGTTGGTGATTTCGGTTTGGAAGATATAAGGGGCAAGACTTGAGAGTGACTTCCACGTTGCACGCTCTTCTTCCGTTAAGTTGCATTCGAAGAAGATGAATGGTGCGGCTTGAAGAACCGTTCGAAATTCTTTCCCATTCAGGCTTAGAAAATGGTGTATCATTGTCTTGGGCTGGATGGGTGGAATATTTAGACCGGATGTGTTGAACGACGTCCATCTCCCTCGTATACTGTCTTTTTCGCTTGCTGAACAATTCTTCATTTGATGATGTAATAGATACTTGCCGACACCTAAAAGTATGACATGTAGAATCTCGACAGGAGTATCCCGGTGGCCATCAAAACCTAACACATGTTTGAAAATGTTAGTTAGGGTGTTAATGTTTGTATTAATTAAGCTGGATAGAAAGAGAGCAATGAATGAAGCACACTCTTAAGTCGCAGAAAGGGGTTGAAAAGATGTTCTCCAAAATCGGCTTCCAAGACACCACAGAGACCAGCGACGTCTTTGTTAGATAGTTTTTTATCTCGATGGAAGTTTTGAACCATCTTTACAAACTCCATGTTGAGCGTATCTCGTATACCCAAAGTCGCAGATTGACTATCAAAGAGAGCAATTGTCGATGGGCGCTGCGCAATCTCCCAGAGATCTTTTGTACCCTTTATTGTAGAACGCCAGTCTCGCATCGGCAGAGAAAACTGAAATAGATGAAGACCAGGAAATAAATGATGAATGAAGGAGAACGATGAACATGATGAATATGAACTTACTGGCCTTCCACTTTCGTCAAGACCAAGAAAGTTGGACACATACTTCGTCGTTTTTTTGGGGGTAGGAGAATTTTACACAGGGGTCATTTTACACCGGGTCGGGCGGTGTAACGGTTTCTGTGTAAAATTCAAAAAACGGGCTGTGTTTTCGAATTTTACACAGTTTTCCATTTTTCCTGGGCTGTGTACAGTAGCACTGTGTAAAAAAGACAGTGCAAAAGTACGGCAACCGGACGTAACATGTAATTTTACACTGTGATTTTTACACAGGAAGTCACTGTGTAAAAAGTTACAGTGTAAAATTACGGGACCCCCGCGGGGCTTTGAAATTTGCACCAGGACGGGTAACACAGACCCTTTCCGGTGCAAAAGCGCGCTGTGTGAATTTCCAAAACTCAATACCAATCTATAATTTTACACCACTCCATATCGATACCGTACACCGGACATGTACCACACCTTTCAAACCATGGACGTACATTCCCATGTGCCAAAAACAATCATTTATATCAGTTGAACCCTTGCATAACCTCAACCAAACATGCACTAACCGAGATATCAAGAAACCACCTTTTACCCACATATCCGTGATGATACCGGAGGGTGGATGATTGCAGCGCAAAGTTGTTCCAATATCGAAAGTTGTTCCAATATCGAACAACTTTACGATATATTTCGCCATACTTGCCGCCATCTTTCCCAAAGAGGGATCCAACTTCACCATTTCCTTTCTTCAACTGTCTCTCCCCCATTCTCATTTTCGCATTTTCGATTCTTTCGAGTCCATCATCTCTTTTGAGCTCTCATGAGGCGTCCCCTAGAATCATTTTAATTCAACCATGGGACACGCCACATCACGCTATGATGGTGGCATTGCCAATGAAGGCAATGTGTCTCCATCTCCAGATGAACCAATGTCCACGTCGCGCTATGATCCTCGCAAAGCAGTCTGCACCGTTTACGAGGGAGAAATTATCTCTTCCAAAAATCAGTTTGATTTGAGTTCTTTTGTTTTTACTTCATCCAGCTCAGATTGTGAAGTTGAATCCACATATAGTACCTCATCTTCCTTGTCTCAATCGAGTATATCACTCAATTTATCACCATCTCTGTTATTACCTCAGTTCGAAATGATTGAGATCACATCCTCTCCCATCGAAAGCCAAGTTCTCCCAGCTGATATGACGGAAAACAAACCACACCGTCCTAATCTTCATCTACCAACTGATAAATCTCTATATAGAACCTTCATTGATCATGGATGCGAACTCGACGAAGAGGAGTATCCTGTCTATGTCAATGACCCTGATTCCCCGGCGTCGAATTTCCGTTTCATTGCATGAACTCACACCATGAAATCGGAAACTACAAAGAAGAAAACCTGGACTACTCGTCGGTACTACTGCTTGGGGGTCATTAAATGCTCCGAGGCGACCTGTCCTTTGGCAGCTTCCCCTCCAACTGGAGCCAGAAAGATCACCGAAGGGGCGGAAGGGTCAGCACCTGGTTGCACACCTTTTTTCGGTTTCTTCAACATTGTGTTAATACTTGTGTTCTTTTTTTTTCTTTCATGATTTCCTTCGATATACCTCCACAGAAAAAACTGTCCTATCTCCGCTTGCGATGGCTACCAAGTACACATTGAATGTGACGCTAAATGCCGAGTTGATACCGAATTAGACGCGGACGGAAACGAACAGTGGGGCCTACTGCGTCATCAAGGGACTCACCAACATGATTGGCCGGAGTCCAAAAAGGCCGATCCTATCTCGAAAGAAAAGTTGAAGGAAAGGGTCATTAATGACACCAAGACCGGACCTTTAGGCCTGAAGGTCAGTCGATTATGACCTTCTGCGTGAATATTCTCAATGCTGACCAGTCTCATCTGATCACACATTTAGGTTGGACTGGCGCATTTGGGCAATGACCCAGTCCATTCAGTCACCGATATTCATTCGTCATTTGGAAACGCCGATCGTCTAGGGTATTTGCGTCAAATGTATCTTGTCGAGGCCGGTATAATGACTGACACCCGCGATCCTGAAGCCGGCGATAAATGGCTATGCACATTTATGGATTGGGAAAGGTTTGTTCCATAACACCTCCTACGCCCAAAAGAACACCCTACTGATAGATAAGTATATATGTATCTATCTATCTAACCAGGAAAGGCCTCAAGGTGGTTTCGTCGTCTGTGGCCGGCCCGGATGCACACATAACGTTCCAAACTGGTTGGATGGCGGAAGTACTAGTTGAACCCGACAAAAAATCAGACACTTATACCGGAGGACTTCTCTCCAACGTAACTTATAGATTTTTCAAGATTGGTTATCTATTAACTACTTCGAAATACTGTGAAACCATCAAGCGCTGGGTTCCTGTCTTATTCTCTTGGCTTAATGGCCTCACCGCTGAACATTACAAAGTTCATTTTAAGAATTTACTTCAGCAGATTCAAAAAACAACCTTGTCCGAGAAGAGCAAAGGGATGATGGTAGAACAAGTAGTTGATTTCTCTTTGGCGCAGAAAGTGGGATTTCAGGACGCATATATGGAAGTGTTTAATTGCCACGACAAGGATGTGGCACTGTCGAAGTTGCACGGATGCAAATGGCATTTTTATCAGGCTATTACCCGAATTCAGAAGAATCAGAAGATTGTGAAGGCCAAACAGGCGGTAAGTCAATCAAAATTTTCATATTTCATTTGATTTCACATAACTCATTTAACTCATTTGTGTTGTTATTCTTTTTGCGGCAGGTAACTTGGGAGAAAAAATGCAAAGCTTTGCTTCTCCCTGACGGACCTGGCATCAAAGACCTGGACTCCCGATTTGAAGAGTTGCGACACCTTTTCCCTCTAGCAAAGCGATGGCTAGATTGGTGGGAAACCGCTGATGTTCAAGCTATGCTTTTCCCCGCGCGAAAGCGCAAACCTCTTGACGACCCTCCCTTGCCCGGCGACAACAGCGACGATGATGATGTCAACGTCGTCGCACCTCGAAGACGTGCGGACCTGCCTTCGACTACGAATGGACAGGAAAGTATGCATCGAGTGTATTACATACTGTGGTCAGTACACATTTTAATTCCTATCAGTGTCATTTTACTTACTGATCAAGTTCATTCTTCTGCTACAATCACCTTCAGCAAAGGGAGATGCTCGATTATAGCCGGCATCATTCAACTTTGCGCCTTTGCCCAATGCATGGAAAAGGATTTCCAGCAAGTCAAAAAAGGCATTTCAATAACTTACGGTGGCACCTCGCAGGACACCTGGCAAGAGGTGGTGAAGGCTTTAGGCATGCCACCTCCCACCAAACGCAAGTTCACACGTAACGATGGCTGTGCACCCGATAACTCCGACACTCTACTTGGAAAAAAAGAAAAGGTTTACAAGGCACCTGCGAAATTAGGACGACCTGTGGGCTCCCAGAACATCAACCGAAATTCACTCACCACCTATCAGTCTTACAAAGTCGGAAGTAAGAAAGGAACCCGGAATCGTTGCTGGCAAACTTCGACTCTAGAAACCCTCTATGCGCTTTTTAATCCATGTTGGACTAAATACCTTACGGTGAACAGTACCAACTTAGGAAACGTGCTAGCAAGACACTTCACCGCGCGATGTAACTTCGAAATCACCGGGGCTAACTTTACGGGAAGCATGACAAGGTGGCAAACCTTGCTTCACGAAGCTGTTCAAGAAAGGTCCAACTCTTACGCCAACGATGTTTTTGCGTCGGCTGACGGGTTTATGGAGTTATTGTTAGAACCAGTGAAGGACCGAAATTCGTCTCTGGGACCGCTATTTGAACACTCGATGATTAAGACAGTTATGTGTCTTCGGAATTCAGATCATACAAGCGTGATACCTCAACGACGTGCTATTCTTCGCCTGCTGCCATCGATGTTTGACAAGCATTCATTAGCTTACTCCGATGTTCCCCTATTGTTATCGACATGGATGACTGATGGACTGACCTCTGAAGGAGTCTTATGTACTCAGTGCCATCCCAAAGCTACTGGGAAGGGCAAGGATGTCACCCCAGTGGCAAACCCTTCATTTGTTCATAACAACTTCAAGATTGTAATTACCGACGCCGAAACCGCGCCGCTACATCTATACTTTCATATGGATGGAATTGTGGGACTTACTGATTCCGAACGCGAACGCTACCAAGGTGAGACCAACTGGCCTGCACGTATCAAAGTGGGCGCGGTGGAGTACTTCTTGGTATCTCGAGGCTATTGGGCGAACTACCATTACTGGGGACGGGTCGTACGAGCTATTGATGGCATCCTCGGGGTTTGGCTTTATGACGAACGTGAAAACAGCAGAATAGCCCAGCTGGAATCGGCGGATGTCTCCACCATTGGCGGTTGCTCTCCCGATACCTCCTGGCTGTTCTACTCTCGCATGCCTCAGGCAGAAGAGATTGATCAAATCTCTTCTGCAATTCGCGATCTCGTCAAACTTTTTCCAAAAAAAGCCTCCAACATTCCCTTTTCAATGCCAACTTCGACATTTCCATTTGGCGGGGGCCTGCCTCAAGATCATGAAACCGAAGGCGATGCAAAGGCCGCAGGAAAGGAGGCAAAGGCTAGTGTGGAGAGCATTCTTGCTCCCAGAGTGGCGGCCGTCACATTGGGACAACATACGGAGGTTGAAGTTGAAGAGGACATTTTGCTCACAGAAGCAGCAGATAAGAAGTCTAAACCGGTACCATGTGAGTTTTAATATTTATATTTATAATGTTTTATCTTATACAATGTTTTATATAAGATACTAATCTGTTATCTGTGATATAGTGTCACCCAGGAAGCGCAAGGGAAAATCACAACCCGACGGGAAGGTTGTGCTAGAGGCAATGGAAAAACCACCGCCTGTAGTGGCCTCAAGAACCACGCGTACCAAAACCCGGGTGGAGGTCAAGGATGAACCGGACACGAAAGGAAAACAAGGTATATACCTTGATCCATATATGATTTACAAAATCTTAATTGCTGACTGATGTTTTTGTTCAGAAGCATCTAAACCAAACAAAGGAAAATGGAAAGGTTGGGCTATCGTGGAAGATGTGCCCGTCGAAGAAAGTGGGGCTGAAGATGTAGAAGAAGTTGTAGCAGAGGTCAAACCCACCAGGTCAAAGCGTCACCGTCGTGGCTGATGTACTCTCTGTCATCATTTTGTGTTTTTTTTTGTTTTTGGATTATGTTTGTGTCTTTTCTTCATTGCCTGGATACAAGCGTGATTGAAGATCATATATAAGATATCATACATCTTGGAAGTTATTTGTTTGTGAGAAATACATGCAAGGCGGTGTCAAAATTATTTGGATGCGGTGTAAAAGTGCATCTGAGCTTATGCAAAGTGCAAATTTACACAGTCGAACTTTACACATGACTGGTTGGGGTAAAGGGAGTCAGTGTAAAATTGAATCTTTGGATTCAATTTTTGATATTTACACAGGCATTTCTTACACCGAAACTTTCAGTGTTAAAGTTCCGGTGCAAAACTCAATGTTGAGTCCGGGTTCCGTACTTTTACACCGTCCTGTTCACACAGAGTTTTTTTACACGGACCAAAAAAAAAGAAAAAAGGTGTAAAATTCGAAAAAAGGCCTCAATTTTCGAATTTTACACCCTTGGGATTTTACACCGACCATGTCTGTGTAAAGTGGACGGTGTAAAATTCCACCTCCCCGTTTTTTTGTCAGCAAGTGAATCAACTTGCAGGTCACATACTCGACAAGGGGTGAGTGAACTTGTGGGATTCATTGTGTTCGTCACTTCTGCGTGCATTGGCAAATCGCCTAAATGACACAGAATCAGTGGCATCACAAGGACTTCGGCTTTGATCTCGTAATCAAACGCAACAAAGCCTGTGGTAGACAGTTTACTTTTCAATAATCGATGGAATCAGAATCAATGTGTTTTTTGATATAATGCTGTAATCATTCAGAATAGCTTACTTGATACTGTCAATCACCGGGGTAGCCAGTTCTAAAGCCCCTGCTGTATTGGAGGTGGTCAAGAAGTGACAGTTATACTCCTGATTTGCCAACTTTGGAGGCAAACCAGCTAAAGTGAAATAAAACGCAATATGTTTATTCCAGCGTTTTGAAACGTTCCCTGATAGATCATCACAGTATAATACCAGAGGAATGTGGCGAATGATACGGTCACCAGCCTTCTTACGCCAAGGATTCGTAAATGGCACCTCGGTGAAAGATCCTACGGAACCCTCTGGAAGTTGTTGATCACATTGCATCAATATTTGTCATCCCCAGGAACTCAAACTTGGAAACTCACTGTACATAACTTTCCCACAGCAGTTCTTAAGGAGAACACCATCACGTATCTTTATCTGGTCAAACCCTCTCCAAAAGAAGTTGACGTCAATTGACATCAATTTATCAGAGTTGAAGTCTGAAACTGAAGAAAACTCCATTCGAATCCTGGACGCTGAGGGCGAATTTCTGTTGATTTGTTGAATCGTTGGCACACACTTCGCGTAGATAGCGGGACCTGAACGGTAGAAGAATATTGGGACTACGATTTCTTTTGTTCTTAGCTGAACAGGCTCGAATAAGTAAAAGTGTCCATGTGGCTGTGCTATCATTTGCACACGCATTTTTGGATCTAGGCCCTCCCGCCACTTTTTAGATTGTGTTAATGAGTTTATTTTAGAAGTTGAAGTCGGCAGCTTGGGCATGAAATCAAGAAACTCTCTAACGTATGGATTGCCAAGTTCCTATTGTGTCACACTTGTAAATATTCTGTGATGCCACTGTGAGGATAAAGGCAGGAGGTCAATACCTGTTTTAAGATCTGCTCGACTTGCAGCCCATAACATGGCTTTTCGAGAGAGCTGACAGTCTTTGAGACATTAAAGTTGTATTTCCTCTTGAGTTTTTGGCGTGTGTTCTTGAGACTTTTGTATCCAGGGAGTTTAACACCAAGAAGGCCAATGATTGACCGTTCGCGCTCATAATCCAATACAGAAATCCTAGTCCTTGCTGAACCTAGCAGCATAAGGCCTACAAGTTCCTGATGACGGGCAACACAGTCATTCTATCTGTTATCAGGAGGTATAACTGATGCAAAAAACATCAAGACTTGCCTCCAGATTTGAGAAAGGAGCCCAAGAAGAGGAGTCTCCGTCTATGCAAGCTCCTTGGTCCGGGTCTTTGGAGCCGGATGACTGATTGTCATCATCTTCTTCAGAGCCATTGCTAGATAGAGTTTCATCAAGACAAGAGTCGTGGCTATTGATACTGAGAGCGGGTGATCTAAAAACAGAAGTATGGTCACGAGTCCAAAGGTCGAGCAGTGTCCTTCTTCTTTCCTCTTGTTCGAGAATATCATCGTCGAGGTCAACAGGAGACATGACGATGTCCTCATCGGCATTACTCTCATCTCCTAGATCCGACTGCATAATCTCATCAATAGTCCAATCAAGATCGACATCAAGATTGATGGCAGTGGTTGTGTTTTGATCGTGGTCTTGATTGTGATTGCTTTGGCGGAGAAGCCACTTTTCAAAGTTTTTTGTGTGACTTGGCGATTGCCGATGTTTTCGAATAGACTGGGGTTTCAACGAGCGACTGCTGCCACAGGCAAGACAGATAAAATCGTCGTTGTCTCCTTCCGGAGCTTGAACAAAGCCTTGAAAGAAAGAGAAATGAAAGAAATTTCAGATGGATGTGCGATGTTGAGAAAGGTCAAACTTTTGGAAAACAATACATTGTTCCAAATGTTTGTCCGTTTGAGCCATCTTTTTGGCGTTTGAAGACAATACCAAAATACCAAATTACACACAAGACACTGATTCAATGTGCTTGAATGCAAAAGGGAAATGTCCTTCAAAGGACTATTCCAATACGAAGATTTGATGAATAAGATGGAATTGGAAGGGAAGCGCTTCCTTCTTCGTAATCTGGGTTGGTTGCCATTAATGGTTTATTAAGGCGACCAGCTGGAACCATGGGCTTAAGCCATATTGATCACCG
The DNA here is from genome assembly GCF_000204055.1 of Melampsora larici-populina 98AG31. Taxonomy (NCBI): domain Eukaryota; kingdom Fungi; phylum Basidiomycota; class Pucciniomycetes; order Pucciniales; family Melampsoraceae; genus Melampsora; species Melampsora laricis-populina. The sequence continues at coordinate 220,022 of NW_006768815.1, forward strand.
GTTTGTCGATGGCGACCAGCTGGGACCTTTGATTCAGCACCTGATTGCAGCTTTTAAGCCGCTTAATTATACGTTTTCGTCCGCTGGGTAAGACACCCAGCGGGAAACAGCTGAACATGATCAATATGAAGCCGGTGAGAAAAAGACAATGTTTCAACCGCTGGTGGAAGTGGTGGACCAGCGCGTAGTTCTCAGCTGGCTTAAGCCCCGGGGCCAAGCCGCGGTCCGATCATCTCGCAGCGAGTATTTACCGGGGTAGTAGCTCCACCTCTTTGGCGCGGTTGCTCAACAAAAGCAGGGTTCGTGGTGTATCCGTTGATCAAACTTGTTCTGTTAAAACATCATAAGATGAGGAAGTCACTTGTTTTTAATGAACCCACTGTGAAGGGCGGGTGATGAGGTTACCATAGGGAGGATACTAAAATCATATTATGATCTCATAACTCTCTTTGCATATCATGGTGAGATCTCTACACAGATCTCTCAAAATTCTAGGGGTTTGTTTTCCACTTTTCTGGGCGTCTTGAGACACGTGGAATCAATTATCAACCTGAGTTTTTATTATCAAAATTGATTCAAATTATACGCTTTGAAACCCACGTTTAATTTACTTTGAGATGCACATCAGACATGTATGTACAATCCCTATTGCTCATAAATAGTATAATAGTATAAAATCTTTCAACCCAAAATTTATTTAGTGATAGATAACTCATTGCAAGACTGAAGGATAGAAAGAAGGGTAGGATGGTGCTTTGTATTTGCCATTTACATCGTTGATTGCCTTTGAATAGGGGTTTTGAAACTTAATGACTTGAAACTTTTTGGCATAAAAGTTAAACTTGTCGAAACCTTTGCAAGAGGATTATTGATTGTGTTCTGAAAATCATTAGAAAAATGTCAGCTTTCAATATTGGTTAGACTCAGAGTGTCATGGTACTCGAAAGAATTGGTATAACTTCTCAATCAAAAAAACAATTCTTCACTTGCCTGGGTGAGCCATCGATGAAAGGGTAGTAACTTTTTGTTTCTGAAAGCTTCTGGGAGAAAATCATAACCCACTTCCTTCTTCATCTGGTTGATTAATCTGTGTTTTAGCCCACTTTGCTTTGCCATTAGGTCCCTCAACTTCTGCTTGAATGATCTCTCTCCTGATACCAAGTAGGCTAAAGCTTCAACATAAAATCTTTCGAGTGGCTTTGCAATCAGGTTGTCTCTGGGTCCAGGCTTTGACAGATCTCTCTCTAGGATTCCCTGTGAGAGATATTGGGTTGTTGTGTAAAATAGATTTTCCTTGGCTTGAATATCACCCGAACTCAAATCTGACAGCTGTTTTTTCAGTACTTGCAAACCCTGAGTGTCTCCCCAGCTTTTTTCTAGCTCTATGGTTCCCATCTCGAGGAGAGACTTCTGATCTAGGGAACCTGTTATGTTTTGTAGCCAACTCTGCTCAGAATATTTCAAACCGACAAGCAAGAGAACTGGACGTTGTACAACTAGGTTAGCGTACCTAGTTTCTTATGCTCCCAGCTGAGATAGGGAACCTTTTTCTGGTCCAACTCGTCGTATAAGTGACTCCAAGTCTGGATCACATCTCGACGAAAGTCTGGGTCTGTGTCGTATAGTTTTTCCAACCTCGCGGCGGTATGTCCATTGTAAGTACTGACAATACTAAGCGCTTGATAGCTCAAGGCCTTTTGCTTCGTATTCGTCGTTGGTAGTTTGATCAAATCTACAAATCTATCAAAAAAATCGTCATGCTCTACACCCGAATCCCAAAGCTTAAATGTGCGAGCGAGATCCATCCACTCGGATTCCTCTTTCAAACCAGAAGACTCTAATTGATCCATGATATCTCGCAACTTGATGTCCATATAATTCGACAGAAGATTCCTATCCTTCCCTATGACAGTTTCCATGTGGGATTTGAAGTCTTTGTAATGTTTCATAAAGTGTGACAAGACCCATACACTTATTTCTTTCGTCCAACCGGTCACCGGACTGGCCAGATGTTTTATGGCTGTTGGACGTACTTTATCGAGAATCAATTCTTCGCGAGGCCGGGCGATAGTGTCTGCTAAAATGTCGTCATATAGCCTGCGAATTGATTCGGGGTCATGCTTGACGGAGCCCTGGTTGATTTTTTCCTTGATCCCCTTGAGAAGCTGCACGCGCTCCAATGATTCCAGAATTTCTGTTACGACATGAACAAAATTAGTTTCATGGGTTGCTTTACAATCGACGTTGAAATACAGGAGTGGTTTTAGGGAAAAGAAGGAGGGTGTACTTACCGCCTGATTGATTTTGGTCATGCAGAAATCCTCCGAGAATTGTCAGATGTCGTAACTAATGACTTTTGTGGGATGAAGCATGAATGAGATCACACACCCTTGGCAGTAGGTGGAGCCTCTGAGCTTGGGTTTTTCGATAACCTGACAATCCAGTCTCGAAGGGCAGCCCCTGATGTCACATCAGATGCATCAGATTAACTTTCAGGTTTCAAGAATTTTCAAATCAGTCACCTGAAACTCTCAGATGTTCGAGCTCTCCCCTCAATAAAGATGGAGTAGCAGAGCTCGCGGCCGATAAATCCAACCTCGAAGGACAGTAAAGCTGCAATGAATCTATCAATCCGTGGACCCACACACGCTCTGACTGCGTGAGATCTGCAACATTCAGAACGGAGATCGCTTTTTGCAGGAGAATTTTTCCAGTCGGACTGATCGAGGTTGACGAGCGTTCCACCCTGGAGGCGAACTGTTTTGCATTTGATCCGCATAACAAGATCACGTTCACCAACGGCTTCAAATTGCTATTGATGTCCAAATCCTTCCAATTGGATGCGATTTGATGGATTGGTGCATGGCGGTCCACACCGACGGATGGACGGATGATGATACTCAACTTGCGCCAAAGTCCATTGGAATCTGAGGTAGGTTTCGGAGGAGGATAACTTTTTTTAAAGAAAGTATATTTGTCCTCTTCGACTTCCGGAACAGTACCAATTCTCGCTTGAATTTGACGCAAGACTGCTGCATCATCTGGAATTCCAGTTACCAATATCTCTCCAGCTTCATTGAACGGAAGAGCGTTGAGCTGAATGATGGAAATAGCCCATGAAATGAGAATTAGAAGCGATGAAATGGAACTCTGAGTGAAAAGAAAAAGAAGCATCTTGCAGGAAGTATTGCTTTGCTGACAAATGACACGAAATGGCTCTCAATTTATCAAGGTGGATTTACACCTTTAGGAGTCAATTTTTAGACTGCTTTGATGCGCTGTTTCAATCGGCTTCAAGCGCGCTTGAGATTTTATGCTAACTCAGAGTCTTAAATAATCGTCTCTAGCTAATGGACGTAGAAAACTAAATGGTGATATTCACGCGGCCGGAAGCAACAGGGAATTCAAACCTGCAATTCGTCTACGGTGCGCCAAACCAATGCATACGCTAATCAAACTGAGATTACCGTATCTGAGATCAGTTCATTTTGAATGGTGGAATTTCTCGCCGTGTCGTAGGATAACGAGATTGAGGATTTCAACCAGATGGTTTGTGCATTGGTGTTATGTTTTGCATCCAACTGCGTGGGTTCTCTTATTATATCTTTGACTTTGCGTAGCTATGTGTATCCTATGATATATAGAGACAAGTTTCTGTATTAGTTGACCACCGATAAGTGCTGGATCGTATCACAGAGATAATTCTTCATCGACCTGCGGGAGCTCCGGGCCGTCTCGCCAAAAGATAGACCGTGAAACAAGACACATCAATCTCCGGGGATCCTGGTTGGAGTGTCTTGTGTTAAGCTAGGGTAAAAACTGGGTGTTGAATGCTACGAAATTATAAATTCAAATGTGATATTCCGATTAGCGTTCTCCGAGACCCTTCTTCCATTACCTAAAAAATAACTCAAATCCAGTCTTGCTTATAAGTCAAATAATTTTCACTATGCACGCATTATTTCACTCTATCTTGTGGGGGAGTGTGATCTAAAATCCATGGTACCGGTCTCAAAATTGCTTCGGATCATTCCCGAGGGCTAACGAAATTTCCGTGAGCTAAAAAGCGATACATGCCGGGACACTACCATCATAAGTTTGCGCGTCACTGCGAAAAGTCTATTGCCGTGTGGTTTTGTGAGGGTCTTCCTTTGAAAATTGATATGGATAGGCTTTTTCTTGAACCCAGAAGGGACGATTGACTGTAGATTTCCCCAAAGCTGTGCGTGATACCTCAATCTGTTCACTTGAGACCAGGCTGCATCTGGAATCCCCACATGGGTTTGAGGATTATTGGACTGATGTACGGCGTGAACACTGCTTTGGTACAGTCATTTAAGAAAAGCTTGCGACAAATTCCCCGCCAATTCGCTCGAGTTTTGCGGGCAAAATTCAGCCAGCTTTTCTTATATCACTGTACATTACCACTTCCTGGAAAGTTTGAAAAGAATTCTAACAAGCGTATTCAAGCTTCTTATCTCATCCTGAAGTATGATATACAATAACCACATTTTGTTACTCCTCATCATGGTTCAGGGTGAGATAGAGAGGTTGAATACACGTATTACTATTAGATTAGATAAGGATAAGACCCAGGGGTGAAATCGATGGTTCCAAAATTTACAAAACAACAGTACAATGGCATGTTTATAAAGAAGTCCAGAAAAAAAGGCTTCATATACATACTCTGAAAAGACAAAAAATGGCCACAAAGAACCATGAGTTTACGATTATAAGCAATATTGGCATAATAAGAGAACCCTTTGTAAAGGAGCTCAACATGGGCTAATCACTTGTACCACCAATGGCAAGCCAACCTAACTTAAAGATAAGAAAGTGACACTATACCAAAACTTTAAGTTGCATGGGGCCATGCACATCCCCTTCCCACATGTAAAACTACGCAACCAGGTGCACCTGATCAGTCTTTTTCCACTTCTGCTATTTGAGTTTTGATGGCTAGGAATAAGGTTTGATAACCAGTGATAAATTTGAAAGTAAATAAAATAGATACATATTTTCAAGAAGTTGATGAAGTGCATTTTCGTTACATCATTTTATTTGTTCATCATTGAAGGAGAAAAAATTACATTCAAGTCAAGCTTGATTTGAAACCTGAATGTACAAGCAAAGTTATCTTTTTTAGTCCTTGGGATATATATATCATCTTAGATATTGACCATCAAATTATATGCAAGGTAATTGATTCTTACATGGGTCATGACTCCATGAGAAGTTGATTGAAATTGTTAAGAAGAAACAGTTGAAATCAAGTTAAGTATGTCAAAAGAATCACCAACCTGGATAAAGTGGTATTCAACCAAGAAAACAATCTCACTACTTCAAAAGTATTCCTTGACCACAATAAAGGAAATGAGCATCAATGAGATAACTAAATATCAGAATAAAATATTTTTTCAATAATACCACATGACTAAAACCATAACATTTAATTCAATGATAAAAATACAATACATGTTTGTTTACATTTTAGATAATTTTTCATCATTCAATAAACTTTTATAAACGATTTTAAAACTTTCATTAATAAAATTTAACATATCACTTGTTTGCATAGATCTACCAAACTGATCAAATGCTAAATTAGAACAAGTTCTAGTGATCTTAGAACCAAGACTTGCTGAAATCAATGTGATTTCTTCTTGTTTGATTTTTTCATCTTCTCCATTAATTTGATCAAGATTTGTTGTTTGTTTATCAAGATAAAGTTTTCCCCATGCTAACTACAAAAACAATCAAAACCAAGATTGATGAGTGTTTTGGTTTCTTATGAGGTTTCTTGAAAAAAGGGTTTTGTTGATATTTACCCATGTACCAACTAATCCACTTAAGATATCTCCTTGACCACCACACCGTTTAGGTGATCCTTCTGTATCGATTATAATCGAATCATATCCATCACAAGCAATAATATCATTAAAACCTTTTTGTAAAATCGTACAACCACCCAAAGATTTTGATAGTCTTTTGGCTAAATCGGTTTCTGATTGATGATCAGTGGTTTCAATTGAACAAGATTTCAATAATCTTTGAAATTCTACGTGGTTTGGTGTTAAGATTGCTTTTTTATAATTTCGAATTATATCACTGTCGAAATGAATTCAAGACAAAAGAAAATCAGTTTTTGTTTTTTTGACTATTTGATTGACTGTTTTTTTTCAAGGAAAAAGAAAAGAACTTAAACGGATCAGATTGAATAAGCCAAAGTGCATCAGCATCCAAGACGATAAAAAGGTTTAATTCTTTACAAATCTCAATAGCGAATTTAGCCCAATCTTGCATTTCTTGATCTCTACCTAAACCAGGTCCGATAACTAAAACATGTAATCTAGAAATCAATTCTTTAAATTCATCTTGATGAGTTTTATAAAGTGATTGATCTTTTGATGATGAAAGAAAACTATGAACTATTAAATCTGGTGAATAAGTTTTTATCACGGTTGATGCTATTGGATCACATATTACGTGTGATAGATCGGCTCCCTATATTTATTTGAAACAAGGATTAGTCAAGAGAGATTATGAGAGTTTGATGAGTTTGTAGTAGTCTTGAACGAATACTGAGCTAATCGAAGTGCAGCATAACTCGAAAAGAAAGGTGCGCCAGTATAACTAATCATAAGATTATGACCAATTCATCTCTTTGAGTAATCAGATTAACTGATTGAGAATGATATGGAAACATACTCTCTTGAGCCACCTACTACACCCACCCGACCTTTGTTCAAACAAGAAGGTAAAATAATTATTTTAATAGGACTGTCTGGTCTGATTGAACAGTTCGATTGATAAGACATACCAGATTGACCCTTATGAAGTGAACCATCTAGAGGTGGTAGGATATGAATTGACTTCTTTAACAGTATCATTCTAGGAAATACTTTGATCAAACTGTTTACCATCCTCGTTTCATGCTTTCCATTCGATCGAGTTGACTGTTGACCATTTGATTGTATGCTACACAGCTTATAAGCATATTACATTTCTTTATAAACATCACTCTTCTCTTCAAACTTCAAGCCTTCAACATCAAATTGTACTCTTTCTCATCAAAACTGATTTCCATCCAGCAAACTCGGTAATCGATCAAACCAAAAATCAATCAACCATGCCAGTCAGTATTCCCTTTAAATTCATCTCACACCAAACTATCCAAAGAGCCCTCAAAGGACAAACGTTTTAAACTGATTTTCGATCTTTTATTGATTTATGATATAGAAAGTAAAAAAAATCGTTCAACCACCAGATGTACAACAATCAATAGGAGGACACCAACAAGCAGCATCATTCACAGGTATAGAAGCAGTAGAATTACCTAGAGCAGTAGGTAAGCTTGAAAACACGCAATTCGAACTTCAGTCTTTACATGACATATCAACCGATTGATTTTGGTATTTAAATTTGGTTTTGGACGATTAGTTATGAAACTTGCTAAATCTACTGGACCTGGAAATATGAAATTAGCAAAAGAAGTGCCAGTTGCATTAACCAAAGCAAGTACAGTTTTTATAAATTATTTAGTTTCAATGTAAGTGAATTTTATAGGTTGATTATCTTCTAAAAAAATCGATCAATTTGATACACAAGATCTCAACTTCTTCATCACAGAAAAAAATACTGAGTTTTGATTTTTTTCGATTTACGTTTGGTTTTCGTTCAGTGCTCATGGAATTGCAGCAGAAAGATCAGAAAAATCATTAGGTGCAAGACACGTACTTGAAGCATGTAAAGAATTAGAATGGTCAGATAGTGAAGAGATGATCAGAACATTAAAAACCGAACTAGAAGGTTAATCTCTTCAAACTTCTCATATTCAAATAATCCAAATCTAATCTAATCTAATCTTTTCGAAATCTAGCATTTCGAAAATTAAATGCAGCAAAGAAAGTAGAAAAAGCAAGTAAACCAGAACCAAGAACCGTTCCAGAAACAACAACCAATTTGATCCAAGAAAGTGGGTCTCAGAATGTAGAAGGATCTAAACAAGGAGTTCAAGAAGAAGAAGAGAATGAAGAAACAGAAGAAGAAGAAATTGAAGATAGTATGCAAATTGATGAGAATCAAGTTAATATAAATCATCATCATCAACAACAACAACAACAGAGTGGATCAGTTGCTTCTTCTGATATAATGGAAAGTGATGAAGAAGAAAATCAAGAATAAATCTAGATTTCTTATTGATAATGTTAAAGGAAATTTTCAGTGGCCTTATTTTATTGGTTTGGTATGGTTTGGTTTTGGTTTATGTATTATTTCTTTTTGTATTATTTGATGGATAATCTGGATTTTGGATTTTGGATTGGTTTGAAAAGCAAAGAGAATAAGAATGATTTTTCCCTTTTTGGATGATTTGGCCAGATTGGTGATTGGTTATTGTACATATGGAATCCATCTAAATAGAGTGAATGATCAAAGTCTCATCAAGTTATTTTGTCATATAGAAAAACTGGAATAATGAATTCACTTTGATTACAAGTTTTCAAGATCAGAGTTGTGTGATGTACCAAGCAGGAGAAATATGTGCACTCAAGAAACCCAATGTCAGTTAGTACCAATATGTGCATATGCCTATCAGCAACCAGCCAAAGTCAGCTTTTACCACTGATTGCAAACATCAAAAATGTTTGATTAGAAGAGTGTGATTTCTTGAGCTGGGCCTGCATTGTAATTAGTTGTGTAGAGTCAAAGTTCTTGTAGTCTTGCAAACACATCACATCAGAATTGACAATAGTTTGAGTGAAATGCCAATCAGTCAAACATCATACCTGCCCAGCCTTTGAGTACATTTGGGTCCCCTCTGATTACAATAGTTGCATTTCCCATGAATGAATTATAATCAACTCTTGTTGTAACTTTCAAAAATATGTTTCTGCAAGTTCAAGAATTGATGAAAAATGAGCAACAGATGCCCATTATTTCATGAAGATGCATGTTTACATACTTATTTCTTAGCACCATTTGAAAATTTCTCAAACAAACATCTTATACAAACCCAGCCTCTCTCAATCCAATTATTTTTACATTCCACCTATCTAATCACAAAAAAAACATCAAAAACCAAAAAAGAAATCTCAACTTCAAGAATTTGCTCTACTTCATCCAACAAATAAATAAGTAATTAACCCTTTTTCCCTTCAAAACAAAAGCAATCAAAAACAACACAGAAAAATGAAAAGAAAGATGAAAGACAGAAAATGCACGAGTTTAGTAATCATTTTACACAGACTGTTCAAATACAGATCATAAGAATTAGAATCAAATCAAGACTAAGTAAAAAACCCCTGATTTTATTCTTTTGCTTTAGTTCGATTATTCAAAGGAACTCGACTTTTAAGACGACCAAATCTATTAATTCTAGTACTACTAGGAGCAGTAGCAGTAGCAGGAACTGCGGGAGTAACCTTAGCCTTAGCCTTAGTCTTAGGATTACTACTCGAACCGGATCCAGAAGCTTCATTACCTGCGGCCGTTGCTTTGCCTTCCTTTTCATCTGTCATAGCAAGTACAGAATTGAGTGTGCTTCTACTACTACTAGGAATCATGGGTTCTCTTCTAAACCTTGATGTAGTAGAAGGTACATCAATCTTTTTCATTTTGATGGTCGATGAAGATTTCGTTTTACCTATGATTTCTTTTCCTTTAAGTTTTTTATTCAGGTTAGTTGGTTTTGTAAAAACGATCAAACTATCTAATGAGGTTTGATTTTCTTCTGGTATTGTTTGATTAATGATTGGGTTCGGAATTGTGCTGGTTGTGGTTGTTGGTTTTTCAGGTGAAAAGATTTCAGCTAAGATTTGTTTTTGTTTTTCTTCATATTCCATTAATCTTTCTCTTTTTTGTTTTTCTATTGTTTCTTCAATTTCGCGTTTTTTCGAATTGAATGAATCCGTGGTAGTAGTGGTTGCGATTGTTGTTGTAGGATTATCTACCTTAGATGGGATTACGATAGACTCTTCAACACTATTTTGAAAAGAAAGGGAATTTGTTAGCTATAGTACACGTTTTCAGAAGTTTCATAGCTCATAAGATCATTTCCGATTAGAGATATAATGTACTTACTCATCAGCAATTCCATGATCCATCATCCCATTCGATTGATTCAATCCAGCCCTTATCCAACCCTCTACCACCTCCTCAGTTTGAACCAAAGCAGACTTCAATCTTTCAATTTCTTTCCCTAACTCATCAATCCGAAGCTCATATCCTTCCGATACCGCTGTTTTCTCCATTTCCATTTTTTGTTTGATATCTTCATTATTAGCTATTGATTCATTCAACAAATCCTTCAGACCAATCACTTTCTCCCTTAACTCGTATGTAAAACGTGACATCCTTTTAAACAAAGATGTCAAGGGTATTCGATGTGTGCTATCATCATTTATCATTCCGTCATCCTGCTGAGCCTGACCATCTTCATCGTCCTCGTCAATCACATCGAGGCTAGGCTCGTCCCCACCTTTAACCTCGTCCACCAAATCCGAAATCGATTTTTCATACAACCGAAGATACTTCCTTAACTCTTTATTCTCACCGATGATCTTATCCCTAACCTTATAAGCACCCTGAAGTTCTAACTCTAATAGTCCAATCTTTCTTCCACTCTCACTACCAGGATACCCATGTTGATCACCGTTAATGGAAGAATTAGTCGACATAATCTGACTACCAATGATGATTTTACCAACTTGATGTGTTGAATTTGACAATTTATTCATTCTTTTTTGAAATTCTTCTACTTCTTGAGATCTTCTTTTGATTTCTTGTGAACATGAACTTCGAATTAATTTTTCTGAATTGATTAGCTTATTCATATCTTCTTTAGTTTTACGATGCGAGTTTTTCTCCTCTTCTAATGCTTTCAAAGCTGCGCTATAGGTATATATTCAAAAAATCAATCAATCATAAATCAGGTTGTATGTATTTGAGATGAAAGAGATTCAAGTGTTGTAAAATGGATTTGAAAAACTGACGACATTTTGGATTGATTTGTTGAAGCTAATTGCATTGATTTAGTTTTTTCGGATTGAGAGACTTCTAATAATCTACCTAATCTATCAAATTCATATCTCATTTCTCTTTCTTTATCTAGTTCATCTTCTTTCCTCTTCATAACACCCTAAAAGAAATACAACCAGAAAACGAAAGGTTTTTAGTATAAATATTCACAATAATTATCTTTTTGGATTAGATCTTAACTTGATGTGAAGTAATTAAAGAAAAGATCGCTTTGAATAGTTTTTCTTGTCCATCTAATGTTTGTAAACTATTCGAATCTAATGGTTTACGTAAATGCCCAATTGAGATTAATTGATTTGAAACGTGTTCAAGTAATTTGTTTGAGGGTTGTTGACTATTACAAGAAAAAGAAAATGCCAAGGAATCAGCATCTTCTTGAAATGATAAGATCTGATAAAGAAAATTGAGTCAAGTCTTGACTAACTTTGATATCGTAGTGGGTATTGTCATCTTTGGTATTATTGGATTATTCTCGTCAGTCTTTGACATTCTGATGGTTTGATTGATGTGTTCGTCTTTGCTGAGCTTTGTTGACTGGTTTTGAGAAAGTTGAGTGTATGCAGGAGATTGTGGTGAGTCGTGACCGTGTCGAATCAAGAGTCTGAGAATATGGTGTCGATGAATGCTACCGGGTCGGGTCAAAGGACGCGGTACTCAGTGATCGGACGTGTATTATGTGATCAGGCACCCACCAAAATCATTGTGAACTCCAAAACAAAAAGGAGTCAAAGCTGTTGCTCAAATCTCACAAATGTGACCAGGGACCATGAAAACACATCCAACCTTCCCAAGGACCAAGCAAAAAGGGTGGTAATGCGGTGTAGTATTTGAGGCTTGGTCAAAATTGAATGATTAAGGTGAATTTGCTTTGGTAGGTGGCTCTTAAAGATCACCCTGTTCAGATAAATCACAAGATTGAATTTGGACAGCCTTTAAAAAGAACTATCATGATAGAAGCTGAGGAACACATCATGTAACCATCAGGTATATAGCTCATCTGAATAGTTCAGAAAGAAATGATCTGAGATGGTCCGCAGCATGAACAGTCAGAAGCTTCACACCTAGATCATCTCCTCCAAACCAAATATGAAAAAACTCATTCTTAAAGGCATTTCCCCCTCAAATATGTAGCTGTTACAGTCAACTTCCAAAATATTTGATCAAGGTTTGCCCAGAAAATTCAAGTGGTTTGACTTGGAATTCTTGTCAAGCTTAGTGAGATAGACTGTACTTCTGTCTGAAGTCAAACCCGCGCAAACACATAATTTGGGTGGAAGACTTTTGCTATGCATTATGACAGGTTATGCATTTCTGTTGTCAAATTTGGCAGTAAAAAGTATCAAGATTCTAGATTTTTTCTATGCAGTATCACGGGTTATGCACCTGCGCGGGTATGCATTTGTGCAGGTTTGACTGTATTTGAGTCCGTTCAAAAAAAGGATTGTATGTGATGAAGAGAAGATGTCTTTTTTATGCTTCAGAATAATACCTACTTAAACACTTCAAAAATTGCTTTTCAGGTGATTGAAATGAAAATCTTGTAGTACATGTGCATCAAATTTATGCATAAAATGAACATCTACATTATGAGCATATGATCTTTCAAATTTTATGTATCTGTCACATACTGCATCTGCATGAAAGTTTGACATTTTTTTTCTGGAAAAATCACAAATTGGCCCCAATGTGAGTATCACTCAAACGCAGGTCTGACACAAAACCCCATCCAGCCTACCAATGGTTTTGTGCTACATCACCCGGTCCCAGCTCAATATCATCCACCACCCAATTCCACTCCTCACACATCTTCATTCAACTGACTTCTTGTTCACTCAACTTTCTTCATTCAACTCATCTTTATTCACTTGGCTTTCTTCTTTCAACTCCACTTCATTCACTCAACCACTCAATCTTTTCATGGCACTTGCAGCATATTTGCCTTGGGTTGAGAAATCTGAGGCATCATCAGATGCAAATCCTTGGATAAATCCTATCCAAGGTTTCAATCTGAGGAAATCTTATGCGCCACAAAATGGCTCAGATCATTACTCAGACAAGAACTGTCTAAGGGTTTAGACCCAAAGATACCTCAGATTGAGAAGAGATCCAAGGTAAAAATGTTGGCAGCGTGGTCTTTGTAAAATACTCGGCAACCATCATGGCCTTAGCACAAAATCCAAGATATTCCTAGCAAGAACATAACTGATTGTACCTTTGACAGATAGATGGCAATCTATCAGCAAACTCAATCAGCTACATGGGTGTTATGAGCTGTATAAGGCTACTCTACATATGCTTATACATGTTTGCTCTCATCTGTTGTACCCTCTCAAGCACAGACTATGATCCTCACGTTGCAATCTACTTAGTACTAGAAGGACATCATTAGTCTACTCTCATCTCTCCTCATCCATGTCGAGTCCTTACAATGGATCCATTACAGTATAAGACACAAGGCACACCTCTCATGTTCAATGATGAAGATTGTGCTTTCATCAAAGGACTTGTAGCAAGCCAACTTTCTCTTTTTGACAAGATCTGTGTGACAATCTACAATAAAACCAGTGTCTTGCAAAGAACTTTCACTTTAACTTAACACACACCTTCACCTTACTTTCAAAAAGGCTAAGACCTTGAATTCTTTGAGGACTTCTACAAGACAGCCAAGTTTATCAATGACATGAAGAATAACCCTGATGAACTCCTTGTCTTCACTGGTCAAAAGATGAGAGTGCCATGTTTGAGTTTGATTTGATGAGGGTCAACATCCGGTTGGAATTGGGTCAAGGGCTCTAACCCAAAAAGATACTCCTTGCTTCCTGCAATTGGACTATATGGTTTGATTACCACTCTGTCTGTGAAGGTACCATTGACTTCAGCCAATTCACAATGGTTTTGGAATTCCAGCTGGTCAGTGATCTTTTTCTTATTAACTTTTTAATCTTTCATCCTACTGATTCATGAAACCAATATGGCTTCCTCTAATGGGCCCTTATCCATCTTTGAACTTGATCCTTCTCATGGATAACTGTGTGATTCATCACAGTGGCTGTATTGAAAAGCTTTTCAAAACTGCTGGTAAGTTGGATTAATCAATCATGAACACAAATTATGATTCTCACATTGATACCTTTCACAGGTGTTAGATTAGTAGGTTTCCCAATGTAACCCCCAAGTTGAATCCACTTGACATGTGCTTCTCCACAATCAAAGCTCACTTCAAGAGAAATGTGACATTGAAGAACTATTTAAGATATGGTTTTGGAGTTCATCACACCCAAACTTCTGGTGGCAGAATACAATGCAGCTGGGTATTGCTTACCAAAGGAACATGAAATGTATTATAGACCAAGTGGTTACCATCTTTCTAAAGATATTCTTTATCATTTTCTTGCCCTGTTGCTTTCTTTACATATATTTCATTTTTTCTCTTCCTGTACCTTATATCCAATAAAGTTACAATCAGAATGTATCAAATCACATGCTAAAGAGAATTTAAAATGTGAATTCTTTCATTTGTTCTTGAATTGATGTTTTTGTCATTGATTTATCTCAAGTTTCAACTTGATGAACACATGAAATAAAAAAAAGTGAATCACAATTTCAATTCACCTGCTACTATGTACATTTGTTTTGGAAGGATTGCAGATCAAAGTTTATAAAATCTCATGATCAGAGACACACCAGGTTTGGTTTTGAAATTCTTGAGGGTTGTGTTGCACCAAATTATTGTCTGTGTCAAGTAAATATTCATTTCTTTTGAGATAATTCTGGATGGAAGGGATGCAACAGAACCATTTGATTCCAAGAGCTCAAGCATGGCAGTCTTTGGTGATGATCTTGCTGAGCAATCTCATCTCTGAGTTATAAACCTTAGCCACTTGCAACACAGGCAGGGTCATATGTATTGTGTGGGATTTTGATTGGACCACCACCTTTATTTGATCTGTGTGGTTAAAACAAAGGAGATATGTATTCAAAATTGAATACATACAAAAGATTTTGTACAATTAGTGGCCTGGGCCAAAGGTGATGGTCCTCAGATATACAGAAGAGGATTTGGTTTTACTGGCAGAGAGATGGTAATGGTTGATTGGAGAAATGAATAGAACTCACCCCAATTTCCATGCTTGTACTGGTTGTGCTGCTTGCAGTAGTCTGGCATGTGAGGTCGAGGTCTGGTGGCATGGTGGATCCAGTGGAAGTTGAGTGAAAAATGGGCAGGTGGCAGGTCAATTGAAGAAAGTGTGGTAGATGGTCTTGAGTTGGGTGATGTGGCAATACAGGAAAAGCCCAGCCTGACACGGTACCACACGACCAGCAGATGTCAAGAAGCTGTACTGCCATCTATGACATGTGCTGGCTGGTAGCGCATTGACCTATTGACCATCAGATGGGAATCGAACCTGATTTCCCCATCCTCTTCTTTCCACCTGACTTTCCGTGCTACGTTTCGAAAGCTATCTGTCATCCGATTCGTAAACTATTCAATCAAACAGCAACCATCTTAAAATAACCATTTGACTAACTCGTTCAAAACCTTTAATATCTTTAAACCTATCATCTTTGCAAAAATCGAAATTATAAAATGGGAAAACCGATTTGTCCAGTTTGTGGTGATTCAGCTGTGATTGAATATGATTCAGCTGCTGGTAATGTAGTTTGTACTAGTTAAGTTAAAAATTTATAAATCTTCCAAATCTAACTTCTACAGCACAATAAATTTGACTACAAATAAGAAACTGATATCATATTTTTTAAAAAAACTTTCCATCCGTTTTTGTTCTCTTCATCATATAGCTTGTGGTTATGTTGTAGATGAGAATACGATTGTATCTGATGTGACTTTTGGTGAATCTTCAAATGGTGCTGCTGTACTACAAGGAGCACAATTAGGTGCAACTGATCGTAAGTTTTCATTCTCTTTTCTTTGTACTACTAAAAACAAACCCCAAAAGAAATCTGATTGATTACTTTGATTTTTTTTGTTTTAATAGTTAGAGCTAGGATTGTGGGACCTAGAGGTAGACCACAAGCTTCTGCTGAATCTAGAGCTCAAACTTTAGAAAACGGATTAAGGAATCTTTTGTCCATGGCTCATGGATTGAATTTAAGTGAAGTGATTGCTGAATCGGCTCATAGGTTTTTTACTTTGGCTTTATCAAATGGATTTGGTTCGTTTTGAATGTTTCTTTCATCCATTTACCCGTTTTTTTTTCAAAAACTGATTTGCTTTGGTTTTGGTTTTGGTTGATTTGATTTAGTGATGGGAAGAAGAAGTCCTTATGTTCTGGCTAGTTGTATTTATGTTGCTTGTCGAATGAATAAATTACCCACGATGTTAATTGACATTAGTGATTTTCTCCAGGTAAGAGGTTTTCATATCTAATCAATCATCGAATTACCTTTTCCATCTCACTAACTCGACTCTTCACCCGATTTGATATCAAAAATAGGTCAATGTGTTTATTGTAGGAGCAACATATCTTAAACTAGTTAAAGAACTATGTTTGACCCAAATCCCACTAATCGATCCATCATTGTACATCTCAAGATTTGCAGCTTTGTTAGAATTTGGAGAAGAAACAGAAAAAGTAGCATATGATGCCACAAGATTAGTGAAAAGATTTGATCATGATTGGATTACGACAGGAAGAAGACCATCAGGTATAGCAGGAGCTTGTTTATTGATTGCAGCAAGAATGAATAATTTCAAACGATCAGTTTTAGAAATCGTTCAAGTGGTGAAAATTGCAGATGTGACGATTAAGAAAAGATTAGATGAATTCAAACGATCTGAAACGGGTAAAATGACTGTTGAAGATTTTAGAAACCAATGGTTAGAAGAAGCTGAGAATCCTCCGGCTTTTCAAAAAGGAAAACGAAAGTTGAAGAAAAAGAAGAATAAGAAATTAAAGAAGATTAAAAAGAATGAAGATGGATTAGAAGAGGAATTGAGTGATGAAGAATCTGAAAGTGAAAGTGAAGAGGAAGAGGAAGAGGAAGATCAGGTGAAGATAAGTCGATCGGTCTCATCCACGGCACCTCCACCTACTAATACCCAAAACTCAAGCCAAGGAGGATTAACACAACTCGCTATTGGAAAATTAAATCCAGATCAATCAAAAGCGAAAGTTCGAGGCGAAGATGAAGAATCTGAAGCATCATTAATCATTGAAGAACGTAGATTTGATGAAGATGCAGAAGAAAGTGATAGATGGTATGAGAACCGATTAGATGAAGCGATCACACAAGAAGTAGAGGCTCATTTAATTTCAGGTACAGGATCTTTACTTCAAAACGAATTAAGTCAAAGAGAAATCAATCAACAAAATCAATTTGATGATCATTTATCAGATTTAGATGAAGATGAATTAGATTGTTTTATTTTGAATGAAAACGAAGTGGAAATCAAAACTAGAGTTTGGATGGAATTAAATCGAGAATATTTAGAAAAACTTGCTGAGAAGAAAGAAAGAGAAGCCACTGGTGAGATCAAACCTACTAAGAAATACGCTTCTGTGAGTCTTAGTTTGGTTTCTTGATCTCATCCTCATTTAATTAAACTTGTTCTTTGTTTTTGTTTGTTTGTTTGATTTATAGAAACCTAAAGCAAAACCAAGAGATTCGGAAAATCCCGGTGGTGCAACTGTTGGAGAATCTGTCATGAATATGATCAATTCAAAGAAAAAATTATCATCTAAGATTAATTATAAAATTGCAGATTCATTATTTGGTAAAGGTAAAACCAAAAAATCATCAAATAGTGAAAACCAAAAACAAAAACAAAAGAAGGCTGATCAAGGCATCAAGAATAGTAAAGCTTCTACAATTAAAAGTAAAGATTTCCATTCATCTTTGTTAGGTGGTGGTGGTGGAGCAGAGGAAGATGATGATGATGAGGAAGAAGAAGAAGAAGAACAAGTGGTTTTAGGTGGTGAAGAAATTGAATTTGAGATGATGAAACGGGGTAATTTCAATAGAGATGAAGATGAAGGATGGGGTGAAGAAGTTTAAAGGGAAAAAGTTAATCATCTTAAAATTTTAAAATTCTTCCTTTTTTTCAATTCGATTTTCATTGACATGTTGTACTAGTACAAGTTGGCAATCAAAGGTGTGGGTCTGCCTTATCAAATTATCTAGAGTAATCCCACGACTTTCTGGAGGCCAGACGCCTGTTGATCATCGCTATTGGAAATTTGGCTCGCGCTCAATGTTTTGGGACTCCAGAAGCTACCCGCGATAGGTTTTACAGATGATTTACAAAGAGAGAGACTCCGGATAGTCTCGACATACGCAGAATGGCACAAGTGCATAAAAATGGAATTTACTAGTGAAAAGACACTACTGCTCTTAGAGTTGGCTTCCTAGAGTCTGAGAAAAGTGTATGTATGCGGGTGAGGTTAAGAAAATACGAGAAAATCACCCTGCCACCCTGATTCCCGCTTCTCGATTCATAGTAAGTGCCCAACGTTCACTATGTATGAGCAGAAGTTCTTATAGATTGCTCAAT
The DNA here is from genome assembly GCF_000204055.1 of Melampsora larici-populina 98AG31. Taxonomy (NCBI): domain Eukaryota; kingdom Fungi; phylum Basidiomycota; class Pucciniomycetes; order Pucciniales; family Melampsoraceae; genus Melampsora; species Melampsora laricis-populina. The sequence continues at coordinate 238,572 of NW_006768815.1, forward strand.
GTAGAGAATGAGAGTGAAGATTCCGACTGGGTGTGATACAAATGCCAATACTTCCGGCTACTTCACTTTGTAGTCAATACAAGGTCATGTAGGATCGACGTCGCGAAGGAGGTTAATAGAGCACTTCAATATTGAATGTGCTAGGTTGCAACGATTTTTCAAACTTAACAAAGTCCCTCGTTTTTGAGCTGGCCAGTACAGCTCAAACGAAGTACAGCTCAAGACGAGGGACTTTGTTAGGTTTGACGATTTTTCAGCTTTGCGGAGTGTATATCCAGTGAGATGAGATGAATGAATTGCAGATGATCGATTGCCCAGCAACCTCAATATTTGGTTGCCGCTGTTGGCTATCATCCCGTAGGTCACGGTCTTGAAACCACAGAGGTCGCTGGTATGACCTCATGTACTCCTTCAAAGCTCACCGTCGCGAGAATTCCTCGTGAATGTGAATTCCGGAATTTAAGTCGCGAACGAAATCTATCAGTATGCAATACTGGCTGTGCCAAATTGCAGAGATCTTGCGCTTTGAGGACATTGTTTCCAGTGAGGTGAAATGAATGGATTGCGGGTGTTCAATTACCCAACAACCTTTAGATTGGGTAACCGCTATCATGAATAAGGCCATCCTTGCTGATAATTTAAAGTCTCGCCACCGCTGGGGTGATGTTCATATTCCCTGCCATCAGCCTTCATTGATTGACTATTTCACTCGACTTGAATCACCTTTTAGTGCTCAGTCTCACCGTTAATCGTACGAAATAATTCTCACAAATTCAATTTTTTCTATCTCATGATGAAGTTCATCTTGTTTTTACCCATCCTCTCTCATCTCTTCTTCCAGGTCGGAGAAACTAAGATGAGCGGGCGCCTTCAAGAGCGTTGGGTTCATCCAGACAGCCAGGACTTCAGCAGAAGCAGCGAGAGAAGACGGTCCTCATATAGTGGTCAAGATGATTTGTCGGATAGCGAATCAGATGACCCGTCCAATAACGTATTGCAAAGGCGAAAAAACGATAAAGCCAAGAAACCACCTAAAGGTAATAATGATAAAAAGGATAAATCCAAGGAAAAATGTGTAGATACATTTAAGAAACCACATAAATCGTCTAACAATAAATGTGACAAAGGGGATACAAAGGCTGGCATGGATGGTACAAAGGCTGGCAAGGATGGTACAAAGGCTGGCAAGGATGGTACAAAGAATACGTCAAAGGATCAGTCAAAGGATCAGTCAAATGGTCATAAAAATGGTCATAAAAAGAGTCATAAAAAGAATAAAAGGGGCAGAAAGAAACCACCGAATGGCAGCGGTGGATCAAATTCAAAAGGTTCAAACACTAACACTGCGACATGCAACACGTCAACCGGCGGGAAGATGGTTGCAAACACCAAAGACTGCCAAGCGTTAGTTGATCACTATTTCTTATCATCAATGTAATGTGTCATGTCACAAACAACATGATTGTGGTATCAACCCGGCCTCTGCACCCAACACTGACAAACAAATGATGTTTATTTCAAATGGGTGGATGACGCAGTGCTGCCAGACACGCGGCTAAAAACAGTATATCGTGTGTAAAGTTCAAGAGCTGTGCTGTAAGTTTGATATCATCTAATCTCATCTAATCCGGTCACTTGATATGATCCACCGCAAGCTGAAACTCTTGGTTTCAACAGGTCATGACAAGGGTCGTCAAAGGCCAGGTGAAGCAAGCACAAGCACTTAAGGAGTATGTGTCTAGCCAATGAGCGGCTCTGGTCATCATCTCCGTCAACTAATAGAAAGCTGGACATTCTTATTGATCTGAACACAGGGCACCTGAGGCTGAAGCTGAATATTCATTTGGAAACTTCCTCAGCAATGAATGCAATGTCGAATGTCCAATTCCCTGTGTGAGTCCTGCAATCCCAAGTCTCAAGATGAGAAACGTGTTCTGATCTTGGTCCCCACATTTTCATGTTGATAGAAAAAATGGCCAGGCAAAAAAAACAGTCCCAACAACGATTTACAATGGTCATTTCTCTTTTTTCAAAAATTAGAAACGTCCGACACCCCTGAAGCTTGTGATCAAGAGATATTCAACGCGTTGCAGGAAGCTCCTGAATTTTGATGGTAATCTTTGGCTTATCAATATTCCTTTCTTTTCTTCTACACATCAGAGACTTGTGTCAAAATGGTCATAATGTCACTGTTAGATTTTCTTATTTAAAAGAGTCAATACGCTGTTTACTGTTGTTCTCGTTTCTCTATCAAACTCAAACGGTTATGGTCTCTCTACCATCAGTCAAGGTTGGCACAGGGTGTTAACAAAGTGGAATATGTGAAAGGGGGAGTGAAATCTTGGCATCTGGGAATGCAAGTAGCTACTCTAAAAAGATCACCAACAAAAATCAGCTACACATCAAACTCACCCCAACGGGTAGAGTGGGAGGTTAGCCAAGTATGGTTACGTCTCACTTCATTCTCTATCCTTTTTGTTGTCTGTCGTCACTTCCTCATCTTTTCAAATTATCAAAATTGTAATCAAAGAAATTATGACATTAGTATAGTTTTCAATTGAACTTTCATCATCATTATTCCTTTATTATAGTATAAGTTATTTTCAAAATTTGTCCTTCAGACTCAGTTTTTTATTATTTAGTTATCAATTTTTTCTTTCCCGCCCACCACCCTGCCTGTCAGACACGGGGTTTAAGTTCCAAGTGGTGCAACATGTTTAGTTCATTATCTTTCTCTCTCCAAAAAAGAGCGGGGAGCCTTCCAGTGGAAGTGCTCAGCGCCGTGTGTGGCCGCCCACAGTGCTCACTCCTCATTTTCTCTGGCCCCGGGCCAAAAACGCAAATTCTGAAATTTAGGCCCCCAGGCCTCCATAGGTAGCACGTGTGCCCATCGCCAAACAACCCACAACTGATTCCATTATTTTCATGCATCTTTGATCAGTGTACAGCTTAGCATAAGCTGACAACCTGATACTCATGGGTGTAATTTATTTAATCAAATTTATAGTTAGAGATGATAATCTAACTCAAACAGTTATAATCAATTGAATCATCAATGCTTCAATATGGTTATCAATGTTCTTTCCTTCTCTTTATGAAATCATACACCTGTGTTATGATCTCAATGTTCAACTTTAGTATTTAAGGGTTCATTACACTGTTTACCTTTCTATCAAACATCAACATTTGTTTTGTGATCATCTTCTTTTCCATTGTCCATAGAGCATGTTACAAGTTAGTTGCATCTGAGTGACCTGCTTTCTTTCTGTGTAGGGGATGTATCTCCAGTAGACATATGATCCTAGTCTTCTTAGGACTTTCCTACCACAAATATGGATTACCAACCTTTTCCTCAAGGTGTTAGCAGCCTACATTTTGTGGTTTGGGGGTGGTCCCAAAGTTGAAGAAATGTATGGGAGTTGGTCTCTGCCAATCCTGTTTGTTTACCCTTTGGAAGTGGACAGTATTAAAATCAGGTTTCTTCACGCATTACTTACTATCCTCCTAATCCCAATTGGGTCTCCTCAACTAAGCCTTGTTCCATTTGTTTCTTTTATTCCATGTTCCACAATCATGTTGCCACTAATCCCAATGCGGCATGTGAGAGTCACAACAACAATGTATGTTTGTTAACCTATGTCTAGAGTCTGTTTGTATATATAAGAGATGTTATTTCGTGTTTGTTGCTGTTTCTTTACTCAAACATCTTTTCATTCTCTTACTCACCACCTTCCAACAGGTGAAGAACATTCTCTCATCACTCCTACGTGATATTTGGCCTTATAGCGCCCTTACTCACATTGTCATGATTCCTTCAGGTAAAAAACATTCTCTCATCACTCCTACATGATATTTGGCCTTATAGCTCCCTTACTCACACTGTTGTGATTCCTTCAGAATCACCTTCTATTTCCTATTTTATCAGGCAGCGCCTGTCCATTCTCAAATTGTGACTCTCATATAATCCAATTGGATATCTTTCCCTTGCTTAGTTTTAACTAAGTGAGGGAAAGAACACAAGTGGGTGGTAGGTTTCAAGGAAGTTCTTACGTCCTCAAAACCTGGATGTCTCAATAGTGTACATATGATACTACGTGGAGAGTTCACCACTCAAAGGTGGGTAGAACTCTCTCCTGTTAGTATATACCTTCTGTGGAGAGTTCATAAGGAGGTCTCTTTGTGAGAAGAAAAGGTCCTGTAGATGAACTCTCTACACATTCATGGTGTGCGCTATCTAAAATATAAGAGAGTTCTTGTCAGTTGTTTGGAAAGTTCTGTCAGTCGTTTAAACAAGTAGGGAGGGGGGGGTCGGACAAAAAATTATATTAGGTTGTTCAATTTAAGTATGTAAAGCTCTTGGTAAGAGATTTCAGGAAAAAGTATAGTAAGAGGAAATTGGTGAAGAAGATGGGAAAAATTGATAAAAGAAAATGAGGACAGCAAGACAAAAACAAGAAGGGGTAATCCTATTGTATATAACATAAGCATAGACCTTCTTCTAGATTGTAAATGAAGAGTGACATAGTCTTTCTTCTTTGGGATTAATCTACCTAGATGTGGTAATGAGAATATCTCTTTGAGATGAGTCATTCCAAAAAGGTTTGTCTTGCTGGTCAATTTACTCTTGGGTAATTTCCTTTAGAGCGTGTCTTTCTTTTTCATGGACAAATCCTACAAGGCGTGCCTTTTGCAAGAGGCAAATAAGAAAATAATTTTCAACCCCATACACTGCAGACATTATTCGGGTTCCCCAAGTGGGCAGGGAAAAATGATTGGGAGTATGATTTGTCATAAAATGGTCTATCACTCCACACCTGAGCCATAACACCCACACTACATATGTGTAGCAGGCTCAGTGAATATGTGGTTATCATGTACATACAGTTCTGCTCAGTTATCTGCTCATCAGGACAAGTTATTCATATGTAATACATGCTGTAACTTCTTTCAGATTGAAAAAAGCTTCCAAAAGATTGACTACATACACTGACTCAATGTTTTGGTGTGATCTCATCAACTCAACTGCATGTAACACACTTTCTGTTACTAAGACATAGCTTCAACAATATTGCCTGAGCAGCTACAGAATTATATGTAGTGAATTTTTGGGAAAAAAATTTCAAAGTCAAAAAAGTTACATGTGGTATAACATGTGATTTATTTATTCTGATGGGCAAAAAACTGAGCAGACCTGTATGTACATGATAGACAACTATTGACTTAGCTTGCTGCACATATGTAGTGTGGGTGAAATGGCCCAGGTGTGCAGTATTAGATTCTTTTATGAAAAACTGTACTATTAATCATTTTCCTCTGCCAAATTGGGGAAGTTGAATGATGTTTACAGTGATAGCTCATGGGAAGGATGGGCTGTGAGCCTGAGAAGGAAACTCCCCAAACTCATCTCACATGAGTGGGATAAACTCTTGTTGACTCAGTTCCTTTTTCACCCTTATTGATTATGACTAATGCATAGTTGTGATTTTTATACTGCTCTATTACTGAGATATCTATTGATTCTCCCTGTTCATGTATGTATTTATTCTAACTAGAGACTACGCGGGCATGCCCGCAACAGGTCACTGGTGAAACACAACCTACACTGCCAGCATAGATGCCTCGGGTTGAGAAATCCGAGGCATCATTGGAGGCAAATCCTCGGACAAACCTTGTCCGAGGTATTTGCCCGAGGTATTTTTTTGCCCTGAGAATTACCTCGGATCAAAACCTAGGGAAGCTTCTGTCCGAGGTTTTGCATCCGAGGATACCTCGGATTACAAAATCCGAGGTAAATATGTTGGTGGTGCTATACTCCACACAGAGTTGAATTATATAATTTGAAACCTACTCTGCCATTTAGGCCAATTGTGTCTATTTAACTCACCACAGTTCCAAATGTAGTCATTGCCTTGTCACAGTTTTTTGTTTGACATAAATTAGCCATCTCAACAGTCTAGGTTGTTTTCACCAAGCAAGAAGTCAATTGTTTTCCTATTACCCAATGATTCAAGGAATAGTGCCTATGCTTAACAATGAGTAAAGTATGTAAGTACAATCATGAAGCCTGTTCAAAGGTCCTTAACAAGATTCATTGCAACACTTTCTTTCCCAGGACATAACATATTCCACTATTTTATGTTTGTAGGTAGTACATCTGAATAGTAGGTTTTGTAAGTGTACAAGCTTTGATGATCACGGGGTGTCCTTAGTAAGCAGTAAGAGAACACGAGTGAGAGTGCAAAGCAAAAGCACCTATGGGTATGCAAAACAAAAGTAAGAATGAATGAAGAAGAGAAGAGAACAATCTATTGAGGAGAACATTCATTCTTATATACTAAAATAAACATGTAAGACCTTGGTGCAAGATTGTTAGATTGAAGAAGGAATCAAATAAGTGATGTCTTGTTATAATGAAATGTAGTGTAAGATAATCAAGTATGACAATGAGATTACTAAGGAAGATAAGTAAAAGAAATTATATTTCTAGGCTTCAAGTAGGTGTATCATTCACAGCTTTCACTTTTGATGGAGCCAAAACAATAGTCAACATTAGGAGATAAATACAAAGTAACAGGTTAATATAATGGTATCTATACGCAAGATAAAGGGCAAATGAGGTGATATTGGAGAGCAGAGGATAAAAATGTTGAATTAGGGTTTGGGGGCTTGGAAGAATGTGGATCAAGGTTTGGTGATAGAAAGAAAATGGAAAATTTAGCAGGATATGATTTCAAAGGTGATATTGGTGAATTTCAATTTGGATTTGTTCTGGAAGAGGGATATGAGGGTGTCTTTTATAGACAAAGATGTGGGCCAACATCTTGTCCAGTACCAAATCAAAAAGCACCCAGCACATTGCAAAATCACAAGAAGTGCAAACAAAAGGTAAGTACAATAGGAAGCACAGCATACACATACAGTAGATGATAAAAAAGATCGACTTAAGTCAATGTACATGCTATGTAGTTACTCAATATCAAAAGAATGAGTAAACAGAAGGCCAAATGTGTGAGCTGCTATAAAAAAGTGGAAAAAGGAATAAAAGCAACTGTGTATTGAGTGGAGTCCGCAACAAAAACTGGATATCAAAAGAAAACCAACGGGACAGGCAAAAGCAACCGGAGCCTCACTTTAAGCAAAGGGACCCAACTGACAGATAAAATGAGAGACCATAACTCATGCAGGCCTGTTCTATGTTTTTATATATCAGATCTTTTGTACCTTTTATCAATGAAGTCAATTTTGAAATCCCGTAATGCTTCAAAAAAGGTGCTTATTGAGTTGACTGATATTCCCAAGGAGGCCTATGCTAAAGTCGTGAAGGCTCATGGAAGCAGTGGTAGTGTTCTTGATGCTGTGACCATGTGTGGTATTGTGACTGCCAGCTTGAATGCTGGTCAATGTCTGTCTGATTGCATCACACATCTTAGAAACCTTCATAATCAATTAGCACAATATGCTACAGGAATACAAAGAGATAGATCTGTCCTCTAAATTGTTGGCTATCTTGCTTCTTAACAGACTTGGACAAGATTTTGATTACATAACAACCCATTGTCATGCAGATCTTGCTTCTCTTACTGTAGTCAACGTGACAGTCCAATTGGTCCTTGAAGTGGCAAATGAAGCTTCTTTTGATTGATGTTCCTCAGTTTGAGCTTTCAATTTTTGTTCTTCCAATGCTACACCTACTCATCAGCCTTGTAAAATACGACTGAGTCCCAATGACCTTTGTCATCTTGACAACCACTGTGGATTACATAATACAAACCAAGATTGTCACCAGCCAAATAGAACTTGTTCTAAGCCTCCTCAGCCTTTGGTCCTCAAGACTGAATGACTCATGCATATCTTGATTAACAATGACTTTCTGAATAACAGTCCTTTTTCATCCTCCATTGCAAGGATTTGGTCTGTTGGTGATCTAGGTTGAAATATGTGGAGTAATATCAACACTCAGACAGGGGCAAAATAAGATTTTTGGTCTTGTAAGTGTATATGTTGGATCTCCCTTGGTTCAGTTGTTGGACCCCATTCCATGTCTTCCCAGGTCGGTAATATCTTTGTTGGGTCCTCTGAGACAAGCTCACCTAGCTTGGAAGTACCCCAGAAGGCTACTAAAGGCATTTCAGCGGCTATCACATTGTGTTCACTTGTCATATTTCCACTTTCTGCTAGAATGATTAGATCCAGCAAATCTGGCTTGCAGCACCAAAAGTAGTGAGCAGCGCTGCCACTTAGTTAGATGGGGCCAGGTCTTTCCAGGCCTTACACCTTTCACTCCTTCTTTTCCCCCAAATTATTGGGTGTTACAATTTGCATTACTGGTTGGCCCACCTCCATCACTATGCTTAATTCATGATTGATCACCAAACCAAGCACACCATCAATATATTTCCACTATGTGATATCCAAATGCAGATCATCACGCCTCAATAAACCATCCACTTGATCCCACAAAACCTTCAATGGAAAGATCAAATCAATATCATAACACCTCCTCATCAATTAAACCTCCCCTCAATCTTCCAAAACCTTGGATGGGAGGATCAAAACAATATCATAACACCTCCTCATCAATTGAACCTCCCCTCAATGTTCCAAAACCTTGGATGGAAGGATTAAAACAATATTATTGTGCCACAATCAGACATCCATCCAATCTCCTAAAGTCTTGGATGGAAGCAGCCGCATGGCACAATCACAAAGCAATGGTCTGAGTACTTCCAGCACTCATGGTTGGGTATAGTATTAAAGTTGAGCATCTCATTTATTTCTTCTTCCCATCAACAAGCACAAGTTACTTTTTTTTAGCCTTTCAATTGATATTGCATCACTCAAAACAATTAAATCATTTACTCGCATTCTCAATATCATTGCTTTGACTCATTCAATCATATTACATACTCTTCTCTTTTTTTTCTCAAAATTCGTTTACAAAACCTTTATTGATGTTTCTCTAAGCTTGTTGGTTCAAAAATATTGTTTCCAAGTTTGTCTTTGTTTTTTTGTTGAATTTGAAAACACGTTATTTTTTGGCTTAATTGCCTAGCAACCTTGATATCTTGTTGCCGCTGCTGGCTAGTGCTGGCTATCAAGACGTAAGTCAACCAGGTCAGCCCCTGTCTTGAAACTACAGAACTCACTGGTATAACCTCTTGTACGTCTTCAACTCTCACTGCTGCGAAGACTTCCTGCGGATGTGAGAACCGGGATTGATGTTGCAAAGGCGATTGATCAGTATGTGATACTGGCTGTGCCAAGTTGCAGAGAATTTTCAGCTTTGCGGACATTAATATTAGATCAACACGTTTGATAGCAATCATTCGATCTCAATTCTTGTCCAGTATCTGATTCCACCGCGGAACCCTGTATCCTTCGACCTGTAGTCGAGTCAAGGGTTAGCTTGAACAAGCCCTCTCTGCGCGGCCACGTCCGCGCGCCTCGCAGAGGGGCTTGGGACTAATCGTGATTTCCTGGCACGGAGACTCCACGAGTTAAGTGCACTTATGTAGTTTTTTGCTTTTTCCCGCTTTCCTCACTGATAAAGACAACTTTACCTTGCGGGAAAAATTGTTCATATTTTTGTTCTACACATCCCCATAGCCTCAGATTGTATACAAACCATCTGATGCGGCCAGAAATGTGGCTTCAACATTCTTACAACACCCGCCTGTATTGTGGTCTGTTTCAATACTTTTTGTACGCTAGTTTCTGCCTGCGGCAAATACAGCGGATGTTTTGCACATCCTTATATTTAAATCACGTACGATGTGAATACAGGCTGTACATCCATTTACATATGGGACATAAGAGCTTGGAAACTCGATTCATGATCAAGGTGATGAAGTTGTGATAACCAGGAGATCAAGATGGAAACACATGTAGAACAAAAATACAAACAATTTTTCCTGCAAGGTAAAGTTGTGTTTATCAGTGAGGAAAACGGGAAAAAGCAAAAAACTACATAAGTGCACTTAACTCGTGGAGTCTCCGTGCCAGGAAATCACGATTAGTCCCAAGCCCCTCTGCGAGGCGCGCGGACGTGGCCGCGCAGAGAGGGCTTGTTCAAGCTAAAGTCGAGGGGTACCCTTTCAAACGACTCCTAGTTGAGTCCCCCTGCCAACAGGTGCCACCAGAGAACACCTGTTAAACCCCTCCTCCAAACTCACTACAGTTGTCTCTGAAATAACCCATACCTTTTTATGGAACCCAAAAGGTATGGGTTTTCATAGAGTATGTGTTATCACAATGGTCTTCTGGGCTAAAAAGTGGAAATTATGGACCAAAAAAGGCATGGGTTAGGCCAGAGTATGTGTTACAAGGGGTATGGGTTATTTCAGAGTTGACTGTACCTCTCTATCTCATAAGATGTTTCTTTGTCCATACAGTTCACATGTCTACTTTCAAGTTGTAACAAGGAAAGCAGTATTAGTAAACTATGTTTAAAATCTCAAGCAGATTCTAATCAAAATTGAGAAAAAGTTTGTTTGTTTGAAACAGAGATCATTCATTGTATCAAAAACAAACAAGGGGTATGGGTTATTTCAGAGTTGACTGTACCTCTCTATCTCATAAGATGTTTCTTTGTCCATACAGTTCACATGTCTACTTTCAAGTTGTAACAAGGAAAGCAGTATTAGTAAACTATGTTTAAAATCTCAAGCAGATTCTAATCAAAATTGAGAAAAAGTTTGTTTGTTTGAAACAGAGATCATTCATTGTATCAAAAACAAGAAAATTTTGACTGGCAATGAAAGTCATATAATTGAAGAATGTCTCAAAGTCTTACAATAGCATCAATCAGCTTTATGGTATTTTGTTCATAACAGATATCTTTGAGATTACCAATCAACTGAATAAAGAATGGGTAGAGTGAAATCTTCATGAGATTCATGAGATTCCAGTCAAAATATCAGGTCCATAAGTTGTAGTTTTATCAATATCTTGATGTTTTTGGTCATCATAAGAGGTCAAAAACTGAGTCTACAGGTGATAGGTTGCTACTTATAGACAGATGTACAAGAAATTGAGTGAGATGATAAGTTAAAGGAGAAAATCAGGTGTCCGAGCTGATACTTACATGCATTATGAAGTTTAGTGGACATTCATTAGGAAAGAAAAAATGAGTAGAATGAGTTTTTTTTAAGATTTAGATTTAGAATTTAGAAAACATATGGGTATCAAAAAACTTTATTTCCTGATGCAACACAATCAAAAAGTGTTCATTTCTTAAATTTGGACGCTTGTATACATTATGATATCACGCTACAATCAATGTTTTTCTCACATTACCCCTTGAGTTTATTGGAACTTCACATGTTGAATGGATTTCTAGAGGAGCATTGTTGACTGAAACGATTGATCAATTAATTTCACCACCTCCAAACCATTTCACACTTCCAGATCCATTGATCCCATTACCAGCACCACCTACTACGACTGAATCTAATAATCCAACAATTTCCATCCACAGTAGCGTCTTCTGCAAAAGGGAGGTGGTCCGCCTCCAATGCTCTAGTGAATATGTTATGGTAAAAGAACTGATGTGTTTCAAGTACATCACGAAATCAGGTGTGGAAAGCTTTAGTAAGTTATGGAACGGTGGAGGTTATCATATGTAGAATATCATGCTTAAACTAAGAGGTAGTATCAACATCAAATCAAATCGGGTAGGAAGATAAAGAGTGATTCAGGAGTGTCTAGGATTTAGTAGTTGTCTGATATCTCCCAATTGGGATTGATTGTGTTGTGAAGTTGTGTAGCCATGTGGGCATTTCCCTTTTTGGTCTAGTCGAGTTATGTTGTTGAAAATTTTTGTCTCTATCATTTTACTCATATACCAAGCCTCTCTTGAGCTCTGAGATTGTTCCTCACCATTAGGAATGTGATCATCTCAGAGTAAGCTTTTTCTCTTAACTATCTTTTAAATCATTTGTACCCTGGTCAGCGCTCACATCTCTAGGATAGCTTTTCTGTTTTACTCCCTGCTGTGTTGCAGGTAAGGCGTCGAACCTCTCTGCCGTTTTATTCTTTGTCGAGTTCTCCTAGAGCTCATAAGGTTACCTGTCTGTCCAGGTATATGTTCTTCTGCTCTAACGCATAGATACTCAAAAGACATCGAATTATCTCAGAATATGATAATGCCAAGGTAGAATAGTGTTTGGCGTAAACCGTAACCTATCTATATACTTAAACAAATGTTCTTCCCGACCATTTCCAGTACTCAGCTCCATTACCTGATACTTGATACCGTTACTTTTACCCAGCTTCTGATACTCTCTACATGATACTGATACTCAGCACTATGACCAGTGCTTCTCCAGCCCATTTCCAGTACTTAGGCTTATTACTTGATACTCGAAACTGTTACCTTTACTTAGCCCTCTTTTTTCTACACACAACTTAATACCCTTAACCCTGGTCGCACACACTTACGTCTTGACCAGGACGTGACACCACCGTCATTCTTCCCAACACTCCGCTCCGCACCGTCACTATATTCTTCATACAACTCCATAGCTCCTGCCACCTTTTACCTGCTATCAACCTCTTCAGTCCAGATTACAGGCTCGCATGAACACACGTCATGCTCCTTTAGTGGCTCCCCCGTCATCGTCGGCCGCGTCGCTATTAACCTTACCGCTGTAATCGTATCTGCTTACTGCTCCCCGAACAGTCCACTTCGCCCAGCCCAGGCTGATCCCGCACAACCCGTTCCTGCGATCAGCAAACAGCCTCCACCAATCGATCCAAATCATTAGGCCATGTACCATATCCCGCCGTGTCGCTCTGCGCTAGCAACCTCGAACTGGTTCAACACCCTGCAATCATCCTTTTGACACTTTGCCCTCTTTCATTACCACCACTGCTCGCCTTTTCAGCGTATAAATAGTATTCACATGCTCATCGTATTGTCACAAATCACCCACCATACGTACCCATCCACTTCCATATTTCCATCTCACATTGCGTGCAGCACATTTCTCTTCTATCAGCCGATTCATTTACATCTAGCACTCCTAACTACTTCTCCAATGTCCGGTTCAAACATTCCTGTCAAACAATCCCACACCGTTACCGTGTCCGGTGTGGTCGAGAACAGTGCAGTCGTGAGTTAATCCCTGTCCTCCCGTGGTGCAACCTGCTGACTTCTTCACCAGCTCCCTCCCTCTGATACTCGTAACTACTCCTACCGTTCGTGCACTGTTGCGATCACGTGCAATGGTTGGAATGACGATAATAAGAAGGAATATGATGGAAAGTTTACCGCGTACTGTTCAGCCCTTGAAGTACCACACGTCTCGGAGTGTTACGTTATGAAAGCTCGCTTCCTCGCCAACAAAGATTCAGCCGACTTCAATATGTATTACGAAGCAAATCACAAGATATTTGTTGGGACCAGCAAAACTTTCACAGGCGTACTCCATAACAATACGGCCATCTCAGGATTAGGCGTGGTGTCCAGTCGATGGAACATTCCCGATGAGGACGATACAAAGTCAACACTATGTTTTGTCATGAAACATGTTGATTACCAACCGCAGGTACGAGTGTCTCTCATTATACCCATTGATTCACTGCTGACTGTTAAAGCCAACCCCAGCTCCGTAAAAACCAGTACTTCGAAATCGAATACCGTATCCGTCCAACTCGCAACATGGAAAAGAGTCAAAATATTGTTCAAGCGGGTCGCGAAACGCTTATTACTGGCTTCATCGTGGACTGGGATTCTGACCACAACCGCTGGATAGTTGAGGTTAGCCAACCGCCTGATTTCCCTCCTTTCACAATCCAATCTGACTGACTTTAATATCTCAGGTTACCGGTGTCAGCCCCTGTACCGGTAATGAAGGCATTTCATCAACTAAAGCGGACCCTGCTGGCTCAATTACTCCCGCTGGTTGGGTTCGGCCTGCTAAGTTAGTCACAATAGCACACTCCGACCAGATCTTGTACTGACTATGTATTCAGACACGTACCCAGTTCCATTACCTCTACCAACCCAACACCCGGTCCAAGTTCAACACCTGCTTCCAAACGTAAATTACCCATTGCGGAGGTTCCGTTGAAGTCCCCAACGCCACTTGCACGTAGGACCCGGCCTGCTAAGTACGTCATTTCTCTCCAGATTCTTTTTCGCACGTGCTGACTTTGACGCTCAGACATGTCCCAAAGCCTTTAGCTTCCGCCACCACCAAGGCCGTCAAGGCTGTCCCTAAGGGGAAAGGCAAAGCTTCTGCTACAGTTCAGTCTGAGCCCGCACCTGACGCCCTTGACAAGACCATTTCTGACAAGGAGTGGCCTGTTTCGCCGGTTCAACCACCCCCAAAGAAAACTACTACTAAGAAGGCACCTGCAACCAAAGCGAAGAAGGCTAAGCCCATTCCTAAGCTACCTGAGGTAGAAGAGGAGGTTATCGAAGACGGCAATGACGTTGAAGAAGCCGATACTGAAGACGACATGGAAACGTAGAGTGTCGCCTCCTCTCGCACCTCAGCTCGCACCAGAAACTCATATCTCGCTTTTTGTTCATAATGTGTAACAGTTGTACAATAGCTTTCTTATAGTGTACATGATGTCAATAAACAATGATGTCTTGGTCATATCCTTTCTTTGTGCCGCTACCTCTGGTAACCAAATGATTTACGTATGAGTTCAATTCGGCGACTCCCACTTGATTCGGTGTTTTACCTTGAATTCGCACGCCACTCGCTTTGTTCAGCGCTCACGAGCATTTTCAGGACCTACACTCCCCGCCACCTTGGCAAACGGTTACCTGGACATTCATTGTCATAACCGTTTTGACGCCGCATGCAGCAGTTGTTGTTGCTACCACGAAATTAACACCGACAAAATGGATCGGTCCATAACAATTGCGATCCCATCCATAAATCAGACTACATTCTTCAAACAAAACATCATTTCGCCTTCAAATCATCGCCCTTTTCATTGGCCTGGGCCTGGTTCCAACCAGTTCTACACATTTCCAGCCTGTGACCATCAGTTCCAACCGTACCACCCGTTTCCCGTAAGTCTGTTGCCGCTTCATCGTGATGCCTGGACTGGTTCATCTCCTATTTGGACGTGGACTGCTCAACAGCTTTTCAGCCATTCACCGTCTTTCATACGATGTATGTTGCAAATGGCGCTCCAGTTCTCGCGCTGCCTTATATATACACGCTACCCACGACTTGACTCCTGCTCACGGCGCGCATCCATACTCACAACCCAATCAACTTGCCACCCCTTTACAGGCAACCTTACCCACAATACAATTATCTTTCCCTCTACCTTTCACCACACCCTTGGTCGTCTGTCCCGCTCCGCACCAACATTGTAACACCAACAACTCCCCAAAGCTCACTCCTGCCATACTTAGCGAGTAAATCCCTCGGCTCACCCCTGAACCGTCAGTCCTCCAAATACGTTTCGACTTTCACAGCCTCCACAAACACTGGAAACTATTCTCTATCAAGTCGAACGGCGATCTATAGTTCATTATCAGGTTCATTCGTTATTATTCCTCCACTCCTTCCCCATAATTATCATAGTGCTCACCAGGCCTATCTTCCCTCGCCTGTTCAACACAGGTACAGATATCTGAACATAATCAGTATACTCAGAACTATGCCTAACCACGGTCCGGCCGTCACAAATGCAGATGACAATACCGAATCTTCAATCAAAAGACGCTTCGGCGAAGAAATACCTTACAATATTGGCCCTTGTGACGACCCATGCGCGTACTGTGCAGCTCTTCATTGGAAGTTGGAGAGACAACCCGGGACCAAGACTGCTCTGAGTACTGTCTACGCGGCGTGCTGCCAGCAAGGCGCAGTCAAATTACCTAGCACCAATTTTGAAAACGAACTAACGCCTGACTTCCTCAAGGCATTATTGTCCGACCAAGATATAAGTGAGTCAGCTACTCGCCACAAGTTAAGTACATCTACCTCCTGACATACTTGATTACAGTTTCCAAGGAATTCAGGCAAGATATCCGCCAATACAATAATTCCCTGTCTTTCGCTTCAACTGGGACGAAGCAAGACGTCAGTGTTGCAGGCAAAGGTGGTTCCTGGACTTACAAAATCAAGGGACGTTTAACACATCGCATTGGCTCACTTTTACCCGCACCGGGCATACCAAGGAAATTCGCTCAAATATTCATGTATGGGGACCAGTCTGACGAAGAAGCACACAGTCGTAACAAACGCGCCGGCGGCGGTCTCAACACCAATGTCATCAAAACTTTTCAACAATTCCTCTATAGGCATAATCCGTTTGCTAAGTTGTACAAGTCAGCTGAGGAGGTTCTCGACGCAGGCGGTGTCAAGACCATAAAGATCAAATCCATGTCTTTATCAGGCCGCGACCCCAACCGTTATAACTACCCTACATGTAATGAAGTCGCCGCTGTGATCCAAGGCGACGGCGACATTGGATCAGAAGACCGAGATATCATACTCAGGCGACGGGATGGCCCACTCAGACGTATATGTGACCTAAATACCAACTACTTCTCACTTCGTTACCCGATTTTTTTTATGTTTGGGTCGCACGGATGGGACGAGCATTACCGGCATTTAAATGAACGTCGTACGTAATTCTTCTTGCTTACTACTCTACTCCGCTTACATTGCTTTACTGCAGGCGAATCAGGTCGTGTTTCAAATCTTGAATGGGCGGCTTTCACACTCTTCAGCCGGCCAGGAGTTTTCTCACCTATACTGCGAGGTGGCAGACTTTTACAAGAATACATAGTCGATATGTACGTTTGTGTTGAGAATGCTCGCATGAAATATTACAAGATGAATCAAAAAAAAATTCGGGCAGCATTTTACAACGGCGCTGCTGAAGCATTGAATAACAATGACGCTATGGTCGGAAAACGGATAATACTACCTTCTGGCTTCATAGGCGGTCCCAGAGCCATGCATGAGCTCTATCACGACGCCATGGCACTGGTCAAAGCGTATGGGCCGCCAAGTTTCTTCGTCACGATGACTGCCAACCCCAAGTGGCCCGAAATTACTGCCGCTCTGCTGCCGGGCCAGACAGCTGACGATAGGCCGGACTTAGTCGCTCGCGTATTCGAACTTAAGCTTCAAGAAATGCATGAGGACATTTTCAAACGCTCTAGACTTGGCTACAATGTTTCATACGTCCACACCGTTGAGTTCCAAAAGCGAGGCAATCCTCACGACCATGCAGTTCTAATCAACGACGCCAGCTCCACACCGAAAACCCCTGCCGCTGTCGACCTATCAGTCTCGGCAGTCCTGCCTGACCCTCAAGAATCACCCGACCTCTACTCATGCGTTACTCAGTTTATGCTTCATGGACCCTGCTACGAGGGAAAAGCATGCTGGAACGGCCTCAGGTGCAAATACGGATATCCCAAGGAATTCAATTTGCAAACCGCCATCACCGAAGATGCTTACCAAGCTTACCGAAGACCCGACGATGGTCGCTTCTTTATGAAAAATGGGTACAAGTATACGAATAGGGATGTTGTACCCTACAACCCCTTCCTACTACTCAAATTTCGATGTCACATTAACGTCGAAGTGACTCTCGGAATGAAATCAATCAAGTACCTTTATAAATACATCAGTAAAGGTCACGATCGCAGCGCCGTCAGCTTAGAGGTGGAGAATGAACCAAACGACTTTGTTGACGGGAGAACTTTAGCGTCTCCTGAAGGTAATTATTCGCTCTCTACCCTCTTCAATATTATTTAAAACTGAATATGCTTGACTAGCTGTATGGAGATTGTACAAGTACGCTCTGTCAGGTCGCTATCCATCGATCACTCGACTCATGCTACACTTGGAAGATTCACATACTGTTTACTTTCATAACACAAATACACTTCGCAACCAGATGGAATCCGGCACAGCCCAGCGTACCACCCTTACTGAATTCTTCTCCATGTGCAATGCGGGTGGTTTGATAGCCAATACCAACATACCGATACGGACACTTCTTTACGGCGACATGCCCGCTTATTTCTGGTGGTCCAAGACCGACAAAGCTTGGCTGAGGCGTATTAACAACACGATAGCCGTCAGTTGACTCCACTTCGCCATGCCAAGCCATGGAGAACGATATTACCTTCGGCTTCTTTTAACAGTTGTTCGAGGCCCAACCTCTTTCCAATTTCTCAAGACTGTCAATGGAAAATTGCATAACACTTACCGCAGTGCGGCTGACAGTCTCGGTCTGTTGCTTTCCGATACACATTTTGACGCCTGCCTCAGTGAAGCAGCCACGTGGAAGACAGGAAGGCAGCTGCGGGATATGTTCGCGCTTATATTAGTCCACAGTCCTCCAGCGAATCCTGTTCGCCTCTGGGAAGAACATGTAGAGGATTTATGCGACGATTGCGAGTACCAACTGGCCTTAATTTCGCCTGAACTCCACCCGACTCAGGCTCAACTCGACAATTGTGGCCTATCTCTGCTAGAAAGTTGCGTATTGAGCATGGGGAAGACGCTTGGGGAAGTTGGACTTCCCGATGTAGACATCCAATTGTTGTTTGAAATTGGGGGCGGAACGACTGACTTTGACAACGTAGACAACAAACCGTTAACTCATGAAGCTATGGACCAAGCAGTGAAAAGTCTTACGCTAGAACAGGCGGAAATCTTCGATCTGATTGTGGATTCAACTCGATCCAAAAGTGGTGGAATGCTTTTTGTCGACGGACCTGGGGGGTCAGGTAAAACTTACTTGCTCAATACTTGTCTCAACTATTGCAATACAAATGATATACCATTTGTATCAGTTGCTTCATCCGGAATTGCGGCTCTTTTACTAATCCATGGAGGCACCGCTCATTCGATCCTAAAAATACCACTCTCTGCCGACCCTGATTCAACGTGCAACTTCACTCGGTTAGATGCGACAGGTAAATTGCTAGCCCATGTCCAATTCATGGTCTGGGATGAGATCTCTATGATGAACAAGGTTTCTATCGAATGTGTAGACAGGTCCATGAGAGACCTCCGTGATTGCGACCAGCCATTTGGCGGTGTAACCGTGCTTTTTTCAGGCGACTTCCGTCAGATTCTGCCTGTGGTTAAATCCGGATCACTACAGGACTCAGTTAGGGTGTGTATCAAAAACTCCTACCTCTGGACCAACGTAGTACAATTTAAACTGACAATTAATATGAGGTTGAAAAGTGATAGCATGGATCAGGCCACTCAACGCACCGCAAAGGAATTTGCTAAATGGCTTCTCCAGGTCGGTGACGGGGCACTCCAAACCGCCCCAGTCGAAAATGTTCAATTAAAATACGTCAAAGTAGCCCATTTCAGCACCAATGCCTCTTTTGACAAAAGGACAGTGGACAACTTTTATTCCGACACAGCCGTTTTATTGCGAAGCCAGGCATGGCCTGACCTCGGCCACGTTTATTCGGAACGCGTGATTATCACTCCGCTAAACAAGACGGTGGCGAAGATCAACCAACACGTTCTGGATAGCCAAGCTGGAGTACTCAAACAATACAAGTCCGTTGACGCTTTGTCAGAAGACTGGGCTGAGCAAGTCAGCGTCGATATTCTGAACACATTCAATATGGCCAATTTCCCGCAACACGATCTCAAACTCAAAGTTGGCGCAGTCGTAGTTCTATTACACAACCTTCATCTCAGACGCGGCCTCTGCAATGGGACGCGCCTGCTTATACTCGGAACCACTGACAACGCTCTTCGTTGCCTAATCATAACAGGTCCGAAGCAGGGTTCAGACATCTTTCTCCCACGGATCAAGCTCCATCATCCTGGCGATCCCAACGTACCCATTTCTTTCTACCGCTTGCAGTTCCCCGTGACCCTGGCCTACGCCATGACCATAAACAAGGCTCAGGGTCAGACCGTCAACAAGGTTTGTCTGGTACTTCCCACACCGGTATTCGCACATGGTCAACTTTATGTCGGATTGTCTAGGTGCACCTCTGCAGAGCAAACCACAGTGTCTTTAGCCAGCCTTGAAGAAGGATATACAATGAACGTAGTCTCAAAGGAGGCCATTGCATAAGCCCGCCACGTAAGCATCTCAGTGCCACGTCTCAGTCGCAAACTCTAACTGATGTAGCAGTCAGCACCTAAATGCTTTTCGTAGTACAACTGGATATTGCGTATGAACGTTGGTTAACCAGCTGTAGTCCCTTCTCCTGTACTATTCTTATCTAATTTTACCATTTCTTCGCAATGCATACATGGCTTCTACCAGAAGTAGTGTCGAACCAAAGTTTTCAACCCGCTGCAACAGGCAGAGTCTGCACGTTTGCTCTGAGCAGCCTGGTTGACTAAACAAGATTGCTTCTCTTGAAGTGACAGTTCACCGAGTTTCAACTGAGTCAATTAAAAGTTTATTACCGAGAATGATACTCAAATCATTACAGGCCATCCTTACGAAACGTGCATAGCACAAGACTTCAAAACATAGACACATCAGATCCGTTGAAAGTTGTTTAGTCACGTCCTGTACTCATCAGTGCCGCCTCAACCAGGGACTTTTAAACTATTGATTCCAGCTGAGCCTACAGGCCAGCAAGGTATGCAGCCAGTAAACGGCCTTTTCATGCAGGCAGTTCTATGACCGTGTTGTTTATCACTACATGATACCATAAGATTATGCTAAGCCATACAACTACAACTCAAGTCAGTTCGAACCTATTCATCTCTAATTTCGGTGCGTACATAACCCATTTCACTTGCTCCCAGTAAGTTCTCATTGCCTAACTCGGATCTATAAAGTAATTCACACTCTGCTGAGACACAGCACTAGTACTGGCCATTTCTCTCCCGCTGTTAGCATTGCGCACCCAATTTTAGCCTATCATACATTGGGAGTGGTCTCAACCTGAATGCTTGTGCTGATTCAACAATTTAGTTAAAATTGCCCCCACTATCTTCATAACTCTTCACGCCGCTCCCGATTGTACACGCGAAAATGTCATGCAGCTGTAGATCAAGTGCTGAAGGATGCTCGATGTTTAGAACTGAGCGTGGGGGGTTGAGCCGACGCGATTGCATCTGCGGCTCGGAGCTGGGACCAGTCAGCTTAAGTCTAATTCAGGCGAGCAAGAACTCACCTCCACGACCCATACTCTACCCCGTGCCCAATAATTCTTTACCACACCGCTGAAATCTATGACGTTGCCCACGTTCAAATTCTGGCCCCCGATTGAGTCAAACAGCATTGGAGATGCTTCGTATACCGCCGTGAAATGGACGAATCTACCCAACTGTGACTGTGTCAGGAAGTGCGCAGGGCAAACATTCAAGTCACTTACACTATCATCCCAGGCGTTGTGCATCGCCGTAATGGCCCATACGCCTTCCCCATGCCCCACGGTCATACATCGAACGCATTGTACTATATGGCCGCGAGCAGTAACTGTAAGGACCGGAACAGGCGCAGGCTGTTGAGCGGCATAGTCGCTGAGCGCAACTACTGAACTGGACACTACCAAGAAAATTGTATCGTCTCGGTTGCTCCTTGGTAAAATTGCACCCGTTAGGTGGTAAGACCGGTGCGATTCAAGAGCAGTCTGGGTAGATTGAGACGGCACAAAAAATCTCAAATGCGAACGACAACCATGTAGTAGTAACACAGTGCTCTGGAGGCATGGTCAAGGGGTTCCTGCGTTGGACAGTCGGATACACTGCAGGTGAAAAGCAAATTCAGTCCTGGTTAACTGATATCGATACTAACTTACATCACTGTTCATTCGAAAAACGCCGGTCCAGTTCATAGGTAAGCGGGAGTCGGCTACGTTGGTCATTCTGACCTAGAGAAGGAGTGGATCGTATTGTGGAGATTTGGAAAAGTTCCATTCGAAGCGATGTTAAATCGTCCCGGGTGAACTCAATGTGGGTCTGCGGGTCTGCGCAGGCGAAGAAGACAGGTGATGTTGCTATGCAAAGACTCATCAGGCCACCGATTTGGCGAACCGCATAACGCTACCTGAAAAGGAACAACAATCCTTACGCCGATTCCAGAACCCATTCAGGCACAAAGGTCATCACAGTTGTAATGTTGTACGCTCCTGAGTCACGGCTGGCCCTCCTGTGCGCCAATTACATTAAGGGACAGCCTGCCAACGACAACGAAATCAAATGACTAACTCACGTCATGGACTGGCAATACCACTTCATCAGTACAAACCCCACGACCAGGGAAAGAACTCAACGGCAACAGCTGACACCGAAGCAGTCGTGGTTGCGGTCGTTTTCCACTCTCGCCGTATCAGTCTGCTTCTACGTTTCTCTACCTCCATCACTTTTCGACGAACCGGAAGAATCCTCAGGCCAATATAATCCGGTGTAATCCTGAAAGTTCAGACTATTCTTAAGTGATGATGTCTGAGCGACATGAGTTACCATTAGTGTGGAGCGGCAGAGTACGAATAAGAGGGGCTGTAAGTTCAAGATTCACGGTCACATTCTGACACTGATTTCTGGTTCAGACTTCTGTTTCAACCTTTGGTGGTCCTTTGGGCGTTCGTTACAAAGTAGTTGCAGTTCACCCTTACATCCCGGATCGATACTCTCCATTCTTATTGGTTACCAGGTCGCCGGATATGCTATCTGATGGGGTTGTCATTACTTTTTCCGGTTTGGCCGTCTTCTTTGGTCCCGACGAGCCTCTAATCGTTAATGCAGAGTATGTTACCGATTGTTCGCCAACCATGGGCCACGCCACGCTTGAGGCTGGACTGAATATGGTCCATGTTACCGCTCGAGGAATGGTTATATGGCGTCAATCTTTAGGTAACCGTGATACCGTCAGCAGCTGGTGGATTCTCACTGTTCTTCACAACGCATGGGTAGACTCAGTGAGTGATGAACTCGAATTGAAGGCATTCCTGAACTGACTGGCACTATAGTTGGGCCGATATGTAGAATTCAAGGTCAAGTACGTCGATAATCAAGGTCTAATATCCACTCTACCGCACTGTGTTGGATTGAGCAACACCATCATAGACCTCGAGGGAACTGTAATGCAGCACGCCGGAGACACAGGAGAGTGGGTTATTTTTGTAAGTTGATGGAACCACTTCGTTACATACTGCGCACAACTCACTGTTGTGAATCTAGAACAGTTGAGCTCGATTAGTTCGTTGTAAGGGCGACATTCAGTACACTCCTTGTGGTGCTATTGAAGTACAAGTCAAAATGTGTTAAGTATTACGGGTTCAATTAATACTCTTGGTGTTCAATTAACCCAGTGCATTCGGCCCAATTGTAGCAACCAGGTATTCCAACCGCAATGTATTTCTCTGTCTGGCTACATGCAAGTTCTGAAAAATCCTTACATATTGAAATACTTTCCTTTATTATGGCCCAGCGTCTAAGTCATTCTCAATGGGAGACGTAATCTAATCATTCGACCAAATGTGACCCAAGTCTCTTTGGTCAGGTTTGACAGCCAGGTCTAGGAAAGTGGTCCAGTCAAAACGTAGAAGTTGTTCGCTACAGAACCTGCTCAGTCGACAGTGGTGCTTGATTTAGCTGCTTTGTTGAGCCTCCTCTACTGTACTTGACTCAGGGGGTACAAAAATTACTTTCCAAATGTGGAATTCAAACACCAGTTGGTGCTAACTACAACGCCAGCACCGCCTCTGGAAGAACACTAAGTCCCCTTTGCAACCGGCTCAGACTCCACTACGCATACGGTGTTAAACTCCAATCTTTTCAAGTGTTAGCATAAGCGCACGATTTAAAGATCTTGAGGTAACTGGGAAGAAATAGTAGATGCAGTACAACAAGACTAAATAGCCCGTAACATTCCAACAATCGGCTTCAATGAGGCACTGATTCTGCTTTGGTCAACTGGCGCAATATCGTCAGGTACAGGCTTGAGAACAACGAGCCCTGAACTTACGTTGACTGTCCATTCTTGACTAGACTGTGCGTAGCCCGACAAAGTTCCGCTGAGCGACACCAGGGCGTCCAGTTGGAACATTTCCAGGCCGAGCGTCCCCATGGTGTCATTTCTTATTGTGTACCGAACTCGAAAAGAAACTGTGCTGAAGGACTGTAAAAAAGTCAGTGTTGTACTTTACAAGCCACATGAGCCAACTAACACTAGATTCCCAGTCTCGATGCAGAACAATTAAAACCCAACACCTGGCGATGTCTGAGTAGTAACAATCAAGTACTCTACCAATGCTAGTTATGAGAACATGGTTCGGATATGTGCTGGACGTGGGTGAATCAACAGCTGGAACGGCTAGAACTGCCCTGTCGGAGTGAAGAATGGGTACGGAGTGGTACGGAGGCAATATGATCCGTCCATAGGTGTAGTATGTGCTACGCGTCTGCAGTTGGCCAGGTGTAGATTCAATCACGTTCGCTGGGGCCATTTGTGGACCGTCAATAGTGATGAATAGTTCAGTTGAGTATTGGCCCATAGAAGCGATTGCATTGCCATGAGATAGTACCTGTAGTAGAAGCAAATCAGTAGGTGCTTTGGATAAGTGACTTTCATTAAATCTGACCCTCTCGGCTATAACAAGTTCCGACTGAAAACCCATTGGCAGATACTGAAGATCCATGGCGATTCAAGTGAGGTCGTTTCGATTGGTTGCTTACTCGGGCTCTGGCAAGTTCTGACCATGTCTACCAAGATAGAACGACGGTTTTTATTCAGGGTGCCTCCACGAGGTCAACGTACAATGGGCTGGATGATTTGGATGGGCCACTTTGGTTGGCTGTGGCACATGGTCCAACGAATCTGGCCAAACCAGCTGCGTAGGGGACCAGCGTTTCCACTCCCGTGCCAGCCTCGAAGTCAAAATGTCGCCTCAGGGCGAATCGGTGGTGAACTTTTTTCCATAAGTGTGGGTTGATCGATTATTTCTGGTCTTGGTAATACATTATCTCTTGCCAGCCTATAACCTTATTGACTCAGTCACATCAATCCAACAAATGGACATTTCAGCCACGAAGCGCACTGCACGAATAGGACCATACTGCAAACTTACAATGGGATGGAGCGCTAGAATCAACGTTCAGGCCAAGGTAAGCTGTGGTCATGCCTATTGATTGTATCACACCGAACTGATTTCGACAGTACCGCGCGAAAAGGCCCTGACTCAAAAGTACCGCAAAGTCTACGATGCGTCCGTGGTCCTTGATGAGGCAAAGCTTCCGATTCCAGTGGCCCTGGTCGAGGAGTTTGTTCTTGACAATGACGATATGACCGGAGTTCACGAACTCAGGGGAGTAGTCGTTGGCGGGGGTAGCAACATAGGGGGACGTCTGGTAATGGAGAGAAGTCGCCACGAGCCAGGCAGCACAAACAATATTTTTGCTGGTATTGGACCAGGTCTCAACGTACGTGGCCGTGGATTGGTCCTCAAGGATTCATTGGTGGAAGCAGGGCCTTCTGGGAGTGAGTGGAGAGTCGCTGTAGTACTTCATAGAGAATGGGACATGGAGGTACGTACATGAGTTATAGATGTTTCAAAGACCGTTAGTGCATTAGCTGACCACGTACAAAATAGTTTCTTAAATTTAGAGAATTTCAGGTCGATTATATATATGATAAACTGGAGTTAGCGGCGAGCCCGTTTGGTCCGATCCAGGCAGGTCAAGTGCTGGCACTACAAGGGAACGTAATTGACATGAATCTTATGAGAAGCAAATTGATTGTCAGAATAGTCATGTAGAGAAAAGAATTGGTTGTCGTGTAGAGGCCCCGAGCACTACGTTGGTCAAACTTTGGTTACACCCTAATTGTTAACACTAGAAGCATGTCTGGATGTACAGCCATGGCAATTTACATGTTACAGCGTAGTGGTTAACCAGCTCACACTAGCTTTGCTCCAACCAACAATTGCTGCTTCGTAGTGCCACTAATACTGTTCTGTAGTGTCATTAATAGTATTTCGCACATCCCATTTCTACATTTGATGAAAGATACCCAGGACTAACCCTGTCTTAGTCTCAAAGGGTGGCTGGCCACCCAATTCCAGAGGGTGGCTGGCCACCCAGTACCTCGTCTTGAGTTAATCATAACAATAGCGGAAGGATTTTCAGAATCAACATAGGCCCTGGTACAAGCAAAAAACTACATGGTACACCAACAGCATTGTGCCGCCTTGGCTCAACAAACTAGGGTGTGTCTTTACAAACCATGGGTCTGAAGTTGTACTCAAGGTGTGCTGCTGGTGATTGTGTGGATCATGGGAGCAACCTATCATAGACTTCACAACTCAAGACTCAAACTACCCCGCTGACAAAATCTTGTGCCAATGTTCTTGGATGCTGCAAAAAAACTTCAAAGCTCTTTGCAAAAATACTACCAATACTAAATATTCTTGACTTGACTTACTAAGTCCCTTGCCCCAACTCCCATACTGGCAAGGAAAACCAGATTCATCAATCCATACCGAATCAACAAATCAGTTCATGAATCAGCAAGACAAAGTTATATCCTCAATTCACTAAGGGGGCTTTATCATATGATCCAAAAATGACTTGAAGAATCCTTATTGCAGAATGAAAAGACCTACCCATAAACATTTTCCTATGTTAAGCAGGCGTGTTTGTAAGAGATGCAGCTAAATGGCCACAGCTAACACATCTAGTGTTACTCTTGAAGGAGCAACTAGCAGTTCTCAATCTGCTCTTTCAAACCAAAGGGAAGCAATTGATGATTCTGCTGTTGAAAATGAAAAAGACGGAGACACTTCAATAGCCAAAATGCCTGCCAATTCATCCCCATTGAAACATTGTTGTGCGTGATGCATCATGTTCTCATTTTATTCACTGCAACTGCATTCTGGATGTTGATTGCTGCTCCAAGACAAGTTCCTTTAGCTTGGATTGCCTGTTTGACCTTCATCCACATCTTTTCTGCATTCCAATGTGCTGTTTCTCTGTTATGAAGCAGTGCATTTGCTTTGCTGCAGTCCTTATCACACATCACACTCTTTTGTTTTCACTTTTTCTCATGTGGTAGCCCAATGTCTGGATTTCCTTGACTGAAATATATTTATGCTATCTGCTAAACAACACTGTCTGCTGAATTCTGAACAAGACATTCCTGTCTTTCAATAAGTTGACTAAAATTGAGCTGTGTGGGTGTAACACTTAACTCTGCTGTGTGGCAATACACAAAAATATACTCTATGACACGGCACGGTAAAACCTGGTAAAATGGTCCAGATCATCATTTACTAACTACTTGGTATGGGGCACATGTCATAGTGGTGACCAAACTGTCACACCACACCTTCATCAACTATTGTATTCTCAACCATGAAGCCCCCTTGATCTGAAATTCCACAGCCAGTGGTACGAGCACAGTGGGAAAACAACGAGAACTCCATTCTGCTTCAATTTCACCATGAAATTCCGCATAAATTAGGCAATTGTAATGATGTATGTTCAACCTGCGACGGACTACATTGGATTGGCAAAAGAACTCACAATCCAAAAAACACAGGTCCTTCCACTTACCAGACATGTTGCCAAAGTGGCAAAGTATTATTACCAGAACACTACTTTGGTTTCCCTCCTGTTCCCGAGTTTATTTGGGGGAGCCATGCTATCCTGCCGCTCAATCATAGGAAGCCAAATGAGTAGTATAATGATTTTACCAATAAGCAACCTGTATTACGCTCAAGGCACTAAATGCCCACTGCAATAAGCACAAGGGGTGTTATTACATGGCCCCCATGAAGCACTGCCATTGGGATACAATAGTCAGTACATGCAAATGACTGAATGATGGATCACAATTCTGAACGTCTGCTCGCAGACATTGTTGTGGGTGTAGTTTATGACAGAATACATATATGATCAAGACATTGTGGATGGTGAGTGCAATACTCATTTCACAGAAGGTCCCGAGTCAATCAGATTTCTGAATCCGGTCAGATGTGAAAACACTTCTTGATCTAATGAACTTGCTTGAATGTTTGATTGTTGATTGAAACTGAGACCAGTCGTGATTGTTTTGAAGATAGGTATTGCAAAGTTATTGAATTGAGTGAAATTGACACTTTTTAAGGATTCATATGGCGTGTGGTGCACTGAAGGACTTTAGCCCTGGCTCGACCTTTACACGGGTCGCTGGTTATCTTGCTGTTGGGTTCCTTAAGTCGGATTTGGCCAAGTCCAAGTATGAAATTTCAAAAAAAATCACAGGTGGTAGTGAGTTTGGGGGAGGTGTTTACACGTGTTCTCTGGCACACCTGTTGGCACGCGGACTCGACTGGTAGTCGTTTGAAAGGGTACCCCTTGACTCGACTACTGGTCAAAAGATACAGTGTTCTGCGGTGTCTGATGCAGAATTGATTACAGAGTGTTTGATGAGAATAGATGCAGCTGTCAAGGGTACTTTGAATATTTCACTCCAATCTGAAGAAGTTTGACAGTTGATAGAACTTGAAAGACGAATTCAGTGTTGTTTTCAAGCTAGGTTTTGATCGGATCGGATCTTGAGAGAATTTATCTGTGGACATGGGTTTCAGATGGTGAGGATAGGTAAAAAACAAAGGGCTATCTTGAGACTTTGAGAAGTGTTAAGCAATCTTGAGTTTCAAAGATCATAATGATATGTTTTCCAAATCAAAACAATTTCTTGCTGATGCTGATGATCTTGTAGTTAATATACTTGAATTTTATCTTTTGTGATCACCTTTGTTTGAGTAGCAGAGACTTGCTAACCTGAGTTGAATTTGAATGATCGAGTGATCAACCTATATTGAGTTTGCAATTGATTTGAGTCAGCTAAAATGAGAGGAGAAGAGCAAGCTTTAGCTCTGAAGAGATGAAAAAATTGATTCCTACCATATCTCCAAGGTCTTTTATTATTTCGATTGCTTTTGAAAATTGTTAGAAAGAAAGATGAAACCAAAATTAAGGGGTTTCAAGTTTAAATCTTTTATATAATTTTTTAAAAATTTGGTCAAGTTTTATACAACCTGTAAAATTTTAAACTTGACCGTTTGTAAAAAGCAAGCATGTTGGATGATTATGGTCGTAAAAAGAATCGAAGCGGTGACCCAATTGCTCCAAGCTTGGGCAAGATTCCCTTCAAAGATAATGACAACATGGCCTTCTTGACTGATCTCATGTTTGATGAAGTGGGCAATACCATCATTTAAAAGGTCAAAAGGTTGACTGGATACTTTTTATAAGCGTAAATTTACGCCAATTTTATAACGGGTGATGTAAAAAGGTTGTCCGTTTTAAAATTATTTTACGTAAAATTTATAACATTAAGGGGTTTCAAGTTTAAATCTTTTATACAATTTTTTAAAAATTTGGTCAAGTTTTATACGACACCGTAAGATTTTAAATTTGACCGTTTGTAAAAATCACGCACGTCAAATAATTACCGTTGTAAAACAAATCAAAGTGGTGAACGTATCGTTCCAAGATTTGGCAACATTTCCTTTGAAGAGAATGACGAGATGGCCTTCTTAACCAATCTCATCTTTGATGACGTGGACAATACCATGATTGAAAAGGTCAAATTGTTGACCGAAGATTTTTAGAAGCATACATTTATGCTAATTTTAAAACGGGAGACGTAAAAAGGTCTCCCGTTTTGAAAATATTTTACGTAAAATTTACGACTTCATCCAAGTTTTTAAAACGTAAAAATACGGAAAATCTTGAACTTGAAACCCCTTATTGTCCAAGTTTTTAAAACGTAAAGATACGCAAAAACTCAAACTTGAAACCCCTTATTAGTTATTAGGGCAATTCAAGTAGGCAATTTACAGCCGATTTCAAGCCATTGATATTTGTTCGGTACCTTAAAATTATAAGTATAATTTTAAGGTCGCAAGCCAGCTCTAGAGGTGGCTCACGCTTTTACGATTGGCAATTGGTGCTTATAAACTTTACAGCTTTTGGCTGTTTGTAGAAAAAAGATGAGAAAAAAAATGTTCCTTTTGTCCCCTTTTTTGGTTTGTTTGTGCCTTGACATAACGTTTATTTTTTTTCTTCAAGACCATTTAATTTTTTTTTTCTGTGGGTGTTCCTGTTTTACCGGCTAAAGACACGGTCATTTGCTCAGAACCCCGCGGTACTCGGGGGTCATATGTAACATGATTTGTTTACCTGCTGTTTTCCTCAGCTGGTGTCTTGACCTCAACTCCTCACGCCTCACCACTTCGTTTTGGAAATTGATTTCAGCGCTCACACAGCAAACGGGTGATCAAAGCATGCAAATCTTGTAAGGTCTCTCAGGTTAACTCATTAGGTCTTTCAACTGCGGAAATTAAAGGGAATCATCAAACGCGTCTGACGTCGACATCAATCTCTTGATAGCTGCTGTGCTTATATAAGCTGCTCCACCAGTTGAGGAATACTTTCTTCTCATCGTGTACCCCAAAACCATCCACTTTCTTGTCATCAATAAGGCTAATAGTCATCTTACCTGTGAATTTTCCTTTCCATTCTTCTTCACTCACATTTGAACACAGACACTGATATGCATATCCATATGCTTCTTTCCTGTTTTGATCTTGTTTATCTTTGCTTGCGCTCGTAATCTGTGATCTAGGCTCCTCTGATACTCAACGTCCAAGATTCATCAATTTTCAGTCCCTTCTGCGTGATTTGCAAAGCTGACCTTTCACACAGTACGTCAACTGCTTCTTTTTTGTTATTCATATCTTGTCAAAGGACTAACACATATATGTTCTTCCTTTCTTGAAGAATCACTCGAGTCAAGTAGGTCAATTACTCATCTTTGGTCATCAATACCTGGATAAACTGGCTGATTCATACATTACTCCTTTTGTCTTTCATGAATCAATTGCTTTTTAGTTTTCTACCTCGTCTGAAATGTGTGTCTCGCTAAGAACCTCACCACATTGCTCTCCAAGTGGCTCGTGTCGCCCCTGCCGAACAAAAGCCCAAATCGCAGAGGACCTGGCTTTCTCTGGTCATGTGGTTGGCTCAAAACCTAGTGCGGCTGCTGTGAAACAATCACGAATTGCTGCAAAAAAACAAGCTGACAGCGCTGAAAGTGCAAGTAACACCAAACAGTCCAACATGGACAGCCCAGCTTTTGAATTAATTGATTACAAGACCATGGTAGCATACCTCGCCAAACCTAATGTTCTCAATTCTCTCCGTCTGTTGAGCTTAAGAAGGCCACTGAAATGCTTTCTAGCATGTATTCCCAACAAAAACTTAAGCTAGAAGCTGCTCAACCCAGCAATCAACTGCACAAATCTCATGCATCCCATGATTCATCAGGAAGTGATGACGAGGACATTTTTGCACACCTTCATCAGTCGGGTCCAACTGTCTCATCAAAGAACGAGTTGACTAATTATGCTCAAACTCCAGCAGCATCAAAAGATATGCGAAATAACCCACACCTTGCTCTGGGATGGTGGAAGGTAATTACCATCTACAGTAGTCCAGTTGTATTTTTACTGACAAATCTCCTTGTAGGCTCATCAGACGGAATTCCCAGTGCTTGCATCTTTGGCTCAGGATTGCCTGGCCTGAAGTGCTTCATCTTGTGCAGTTGAACGCACTTTTTCCGCAGCAGCTGATGTCTGTGGTGGCAATCGTGGTGGTTTGATACCTTGTACTATGGAGTGTTGTGTGAGCAGCCACATGTGGGCGGCTCATCTACCTCCTTTCAAAGGCAAATTCAAAGAGGCAATGGATGTTTTGAATGCGTGTCTTTCTGCTGATGCAGCTATACAAAGAGCTCATTCATAGTCTTTGATACAAACAAATGTTATAATCTTATGTTGGCATGTGTGTATTTCATTTTAAAAAAATGTTGTGAATGATAATATCAAAAGATAACTTCAATACTTCAAAACCACCTTGAGAAAAAAACAAAAAAAACTATACTTGGTATCTGAAATGAACAGCTAATGTGCATATTATATGTTAAAGAAATGTTGTGAATGAAGTATCAAAAGATAACTTCAATACTTCAAAACCCCTTTTTTTAAAAAAACACCATACTTGATAAAGTATAGTGCTATACCAAGTATAGTATAGTATCTTATCAACTATACTATACTATACTTTTTCAAAAAAAGTATAGTCAAGAGCTATACTATACCAGTATAGTATAGTGCAGGTTTCAACTATACTTTACTATACTTTGCAAAAAAAGTATAGTATAGTGGCCGTGTTGACCCTGGTTGTCTAATTTGAACACTGGCACATCTTCTTGTCTAATACCCATGCCTCCAATTAAATTCTCTACCCATACTATATCTTGACCTCCCTCGTAAGCAGACCTATACTCAGCTTCAGTCGTCAATTGAAAATGTGTAAGTGCTTTGAAATAGCTCTAACAACACCTGTGATAACAAACTGATAAATGTGCAATGTTAGATATAGCTACCACAAAATCCTACACTTGAGGATGTGCGCTGACCTGATAAATGTGCAATGTTAGATATAGCTACCACAAAATCCTACACTTGAGGATGTGCGCTGACCTATAGCGGTTCAGTAGATACGAGTGAGAAGCAAATAGAAAAATGAGCTTGAGTATGTGATCTATGGGGGACAAAGGTTCTCTTTCCAAAGATGGGAAAAGAGTAACACTACAATTTGCTCAACAAGTTATAAGTGAGAACAAAGAAAGGATGAAAAAACAAGAAACTGAACGACATCACTATCCCCTTCCGTCAATCAACTGTGGGAACTTTA
This sequence comes from Melampsora larici-populina 98AG31, assembly GCF_000204055.1. Classification (NCBI taxonomy): domain Eukaryota; kingdom Fungi; phylum Basidiomycota; class Pucciniomycetes; order Pucciniales; family Melampsoraceae; genus Melampsora; species Melampsora laricis-populina. Next base: position 271,256 of record NW_006768815.1, read on the forward strand.
CTGATCTTGCGTCTCTATTGCTTTACCTTAGACGCACTTGGGATTTTGGCATATGACCAATTTCTCAGGGATGGATACGCAAGGACTAATTTGAATTATGTAAGTCTGACTCAACAGTTACAAGTCAAGGAATTATTGTGAGTCGATTGAACATTAACATCAATGTTGCTACTGAATCTTGCTTCTCGGAATTCCAGTTGACTGTGCTGTTGCCTAGTTTAGTCACGTAACCTCCTGTTGATCTTCTCGTGATAGGACATGCCGCAAAGTCAGCGTCAGCATACCCGTTGAGTTTGAGATCTGATCCTCCCAAGACAAGACTTAGTGTTTGTGTCCCCTTCAGGAATTGTAAGACTCGCTTGAAAGCAATCCAATGTACGATGGATGGTTTGTTGAGATGTTGTGAGAGCTGTGACACAACAAAGGATAGATCAGGTCGGGTGGCATTATTGAGATACATTAGCTTTCCAACTGCTCGACGATAGCTCACCACAAGTTTGTTCAACTCTTGTGTTTCTGCATCTGTACTGGGTACAAGGTATGTATTTGGTACCATTGGCAATCCCACCGTTTTGCTGTCTTCCATACCATAATCTTCCAACAAGTCCTGAATGTATTGAGATTGAGATAGTGTGATTGTCTTTGTCTTGTGATTTTGTACTACCTTCATTCCAAGAATGTATTTGAAGTCAGTGTTTGCATCCATTTGAAACTTCTTTGTGATGGCGTTTCTGAAACGTTCAACATTGTTGGAAGCAATCACCATATTGTCAACGTGGACATGGACCAGACAGTGCCACGCAGGGTCGGAAGAAATAAAGAGACTTGCATTGTGTGCTCTAGGTAGGTCTATCTTTGTTTTCTTTTGTCTTTTTCTTATGTTTGTGTTGTCTCATGAAATACTAAGGCTATAATAAGGCCTGATTAAGTTGAAGAACTGTATCCCATTTAGTGTCTTTCACGTTGAAGCCTTTTGGAATTTTGATGTAAATGGTCTCTTTGAGACTGCCGTTCAAGAACGCTGCTACGGCGTCCATTTGGATGACATCCAGATCCTCTTCTGCGGCGACTGTGCACATTGATCAAAATGTGACAAGTCTTCCAGTGGGAGTGTATGTTTTGCTTTAGTCGACCCCAAAGTATTGAAGGAATCCAAGAGCACAGAGCCTTGCCTTGAATTTAAGTAGCTCGCCTTCTGCGCCCATCTTCTTTTTGAAGACCCATGTTGTTCCAATGGCATGTCGTCCTTTTGTTAACGTGACAACGTCCCACACTTTTCTTCAGGTCATGTTGAGTAACTCGGAGGTGATGGCTTTGTCCCAGTCAGAGTTCTTGTTTGACATAAGTGCTTGCTTATAAGTCTTGGGGATAGGGTTGGAGGAAGTAGAAGTGGGTTTTGCTGAGACTGCAGAAGACCTCCGTCAAGCTCCTGCTGGTAGAATGTTTGAGGAGTCGATGGCGCTGGTGGTGTCGTTAGGTGCTTCGCCTCTAACCTGCCAATCCCATCCGGGTCTTGCTCGATCAGTAAGTTGACCTGCAATCGTCTCATCCTCACCTGAATCATCGTTGTTGTTGAGATCGACCGGTGTGTCTTCTTCAGGTCTTGGAGAAGGAGATGTTGGAACAGTAGGTGAAGAAGGCTCAGGTGGTGCGGGCGTTGAATTTTTTGTCTTCCTGATTGACGAGAGATTGTTCGATTGTCGGAACTGATGTGTCAGATACGTCAGGGAGTACATAGTTGTCACAGAAGAGATCATCAAGTCCGACTTCATCAGTTGAATATGCACCGTTGATACCTGGGAAGGAAGTGCAGTCAAAAGTCACATTGTGTGAATACACAATTCGGCCATCATCCAGTCTTCCCTGGTAGTTTTTCATGCCAACTTGATACCCGAGAAAAATTCCTTTGACCGATGTGTTGTCAAGTTTTTGCCAAAACTGCTTTGGAATTAGTACGTACGCACGAAATCCAAAGGGTTTAAGCCTTGTGTAGTCAAAGGAATGATTGAACCATAGTTCATAAGCTGATTTGTTCCCGGTAATTTTTGCAGGTGTTATGTTTTCAAGAAAAACTGCGGTGGTGACTGCCTCACCCCAAAAGTTGTAGGGTAGATTGGATTGTCGAAGAAGAGTTCTGGCCTTTTCTGTTGTGGTGCGGTTTCCTCTTTCTGAGACTGGATTCTGCTGTGGAGTGTACGGCGCGCTCAGATGTTGTGTCGTCCCATTCTTCTTTAGTAACTCCTGGAACTCCTTGGTCATGTACTCGCCACCCTGATTGTTCACCAGACTCATGATTTTCTTATTGTGAAGGGTCTCAACATTTGATCTGTATTGCATACAACATTGAAACATATCAGACTTTAATTTCATAATGAAGACATATTTGTAGTTGGTACAGGCGTCGGTCAGTTTGAAATAGTAAAGACCACCACCAATGGTGGGTACAGAAACCTTCCCGCTCAAGTCACTGTGGACTACATCTAAGGGAAGTTTTGAAGAGGGAAAATGTCCGGAGTAGGGAAGACGGTGGCCCTTAGTGAGTTTACAGATCTCACAGTGCCAGTCGTTGGGAGCCGAGATGTTGTACATCATCTTAAGGCGAAGGGATTCGGAATGACCTCCCTGTCTATGAAGAGTGTCATAGTCAGCGGTGGTGATGTTGATACAAGGAGTGAAATTGGTGTCTGACATGCCTAATGTGATATCGAGTTCAGTGACTTGGTTCTTGACGTGACCGACGAATCCACCAACGCCTGGCTTCGTCATGAGGATATCATCGACTACGTTCTCGATGTTGTATCTGTCATTCAAAAGAGAACCCATGATAATCAAGTAGCACCCTACTTCCACTGCCAGCATTAAAGAGGTTCCTGGATGGGAATCAGCCAAGTTGCAGGTGATTGTCCCTTTACCGGCAATCTTGATGTTTGTTCCATTGGCAAGAGTGACATTGGAAGTGACCGCTTGGTAATTCTCAAACAGATTCCGATCAGGTGCCATGTGGTGAGAGCATCCTGAATCTAGAAGAATGGATTCATGGTCAGATGAGGTTACTATGAATGCTTGAGCTTCAAAGAATGAATTGTTGACTATGGCGACGGAAGCTTTGGGTTGATTGCTGGTGGTTTGAGTTGGTCGCAGGTGAGGGTTCACTTGATAACATTGATGAGAGGTATGGCCTTTGGCTTCAGGGTTGTGGCGTCCGTTTGAGCAGTATGGACGGCTGGTACGGTTGAACGTCAAGGAACGTTGAGTGGAGGATCTTTGAAGAGTCCGTGGTTGTTGTACAGCAAGGGCGACAGTGCTTGAGTGTTTTTCTTCATCTCTCATGGTGATGAGCTGAGATTCTAAGTAGGTAATCACCTTGTCGGCGGTGAGTGGTCAATCCTTACGCAGTAAGGTCTTTGTGATGTCCATGCTGGATGGAAGTTTGGATACAATGGTCTCACCGATGAACTTATCGTGGATGTGTTGTAGTCCATCGACGGCAAGTAGACCGGCAATTGCATGTTGATTGTTGGTTATGTATACTTTGAGATTGGTGAAGACAATTTTGGTCCACTTGAGGTACGCACAAGCTTGATTCTTGTCTGAAGATGACTGGAAGTGTTCTTTCAGCAACTTCCACATCTTCACCGGGTCGGAGACGGCATCCTTTGCAACAACCCGCATGTGGTTGTCTTGATCAATACAACCAAACAAAATACCGGCTGCTTTCTTTTGCTTGGTGGTGAACAAGGCGATTTGGATTGCTTGGTCAGAATCAACGGTTTTCACAGGAGCAGTAGGAGGAGAATTGGTGTTGATGAACTCTTCGAGGTTGCAAGTCATCAAGTGAGAGACGACATCGCCCGTCCACTCAGCGTAGTTTGTTTTTGCAAGTTTAGGAAAGTGTACTTGAGAACAGTTGGAAGTTTTGGCCTTTTTCGAAATGATAAAAGAAAATTTTGAATTTCAGAGGATTTTTGATTTTGTTGATCAAAAATTTTGTGTGAATCGCGCTTAGTGGAGCGCTGGGCTCATAACCAAACAACTTCAAAAGTATTTGTTGTTTTCCCTTTCCCTAAGAAGGATTAAGATCAGTCTAGGTCTCACTGACGGGAGACGCTGAGTGATTAAAAAGGAAACAACAATCTATGAAAGAGATTGGAGCAAAACAAAAGGTTTGAGTTTGATTGGCATATGAGAACATGAACAACTAAATCTGCTACTAACACCTAAGAAGGATTAAGATCAGTCTAGGTCTCACTGATGGGAGATGCTGAGTGATCAAAAAGAAAACAACAATCTATGAAAGAGATTGGAGAAAAACAAAAGGTTTGAGTTTGATGGGAAAGAGAACAAAAAATAACAAAAGGATTGTTCTATATATAAGACCCTGAAGAACTCAGTCCGTGTCATGAAGTGAGAAGAGAAAAGTATCATCATGCGCATTTGGATGAAACATGTCTTTATGTGTAAATGTGCTTAAGAGATCACTTTGTGATATTAATTATATGGACTGTACTAAAGAAACCTCTGGTCAAGAAATGCATCAATTGGCAGCAAATCAGTGCTGTTATATCTGACTTGCCATCACCGTGTCCATGTGGGGTTTTCTCGTCAACAAGCCCACACCAACTCTTAAATACACCATGAACAAAAACAATACTTCCTCCAACAACACCAAGTATCAGGTGGTCTCTACTACAAAGCAGCCACTCAGTCAACCTCAATTTGTCCACATCTTTCAAAAGGCCTTGTTGCATGATTTCAGTGGCACCTCAAAGGAAAAGACAGACAAACTACGTCAACTGCTTCTCAAAGCTTTAACTTCAGGCCATATTCCCTTTTGTTTCCTTCAGAACAGATAATTCCAAGAGTACCAACAACAAATTTGTGTGACAACAAAAATATACCTTCCTGGTATATCATGATGGATAGGATCCTCCCACACTTACATGCCCAGCACAAGATTTCTGTTCAATCACAATTCAGCCACCAGAAGAGTCTCACCATCTTGCTTGATGGTTGGACAGATTGCTTGAGGAACAGTATCTACACTGTGCTTATACTATGTGGAACTAACATCAAGCAATTCCTAGATGTCCTTGATCTTCATCAAGAACCTCATACATCTGAAAACATATGGACTGTACTAAAGAAACCTCTTGTCAAGAAATGGATCAATTGGCAGCAAATCAGCGCTGTTGTATCTGACTTGCCATCACCGTGTCTGTGTAGGGTTTGCTCGTCAACAAGCCCACACCAACTCCCTTTGAGGGAGAAAGGGAGGTTGTGCGCGCTTGTTGACAAGCAAACGCTACCTGGACACGGTGCATCAGTCATGATCAAATTCAGGGTTTGTCCCATCCCCTTTACCTTTTGTATATGTATGTAGAAAAAGATCTACTGAAAGCTGTTTTTGATTCTGTCAACAGAAGCTTGTTACTATGGTGTATCTCAACAATCTTTGGCTTAGCCTGCTGCCTGAATGCCTTTGATCTTATTGCAGAAGATACACTCAGTGTAATGATCTCAATACTGAGACTATGCTTATATTGTAGTATCTCTTTTCATAATTCAGATAGGAAAAGGTGGACACTTAGTCTTCCTTTCCCTCATGTTACAATCTTGTTACTACCTCAAGTGCATCCTTTGCTCCTATCCCTCAAGAGCTTATCAGACCATCACACTTGGACGTCCTATCTTGAAGGATGTTGTGGCCAATAACAAAGTGCCTGTGACCTTTTTTCACATCATCAGCATTTTGGGCTGAACACCTGTAAAAGTGGAGGAAGCGGGAGAAGATTGCACATGGCCTACAAACAGAATGTGTGACACAATGGTATTCCATGGCTAAAGTGTGCTTATGTGTTGAAGTGCATGAGCTTAGATTCAGTCAATGTGTAGCAATGCTGGATGATTGAACCATCAACACACCTGCCATCAACAAGAATGTTTGATCAATTGTTGATGATTGTAACCACTTCATGTCTAATCAAGTTTTGGTGAAGGTTCTTCAACCTGTTGTGGACACCATTGCTTGATTGAAATGTGCAAATTCAACTGTTGGCAATGTCTGGATTGAAATCACTACTAGGGGGTTTCAAGTTGAAGGTTCTTACGTAGTTTTACGCTACCACAACTTGCCTGGTGTTGTAAAATATGTGTAAATGTCTTACAGCAGGACACCTATAAAGGTGTCCCAAATTACAAATGTGTTAGTTTTACATGATTTTTTTTACAAAAAACTTGCCCAAATTTCCAAAAAATATGCAAAAACAATCCAAACTTGAAACCCGCTACTGTATACTACAGACTTTGAAAGAGTGGCCTATGGTTGTTACTGGCAAAGGCCTTTGAGTGTCTGACAATTCTACAAAATCTAGGGGCGGCCATAAATTCTGTCTGTTTTCAAATCTGATTAGTGGGATCAAACACAAGACCCATGGTGTGCTCCAAATGAGATTGAGAAAGGTGTGCTCCAGAACTAACAAAATCCTCCTCAAAAAACTAAAAATCTACAGTTGCACATGGATTTTCAGTTTTTCAAAAATGGTTTTTTTAATTCTGGAGCAAGCTTTTTCAAATTTCATTTAGAGCACACCATTGGTCTTGGTGTTTGATCCCACTAGTCAGATTTGAAAACAAATGGGATTTATGGCTTCCCCTAGAGTTCCTTAAAACATAAATTTGTAGCAGAAATGCTGGCAGATTGTTTTAAGGAGGGTGCTTAGGTGGTTAAGTTTATTTAATTTAACTTAATTTAATTTAATTTAATGTATAGCTATGTATCAAAGTTGGCAAGTCCCAGTCTGGACCTAACCATCAATGCTATGTATGGTCTTTAAGGTCGATGTGTTGTTCTCTTAGCGAATTATTAACGTAGTTTTCTTCACTCAGATAAACTAACTAGTGTTTTGAATTAAAAGCTATGTTTAGCAAGAGCATAGACGCGAGTCCTTACAAGTGAGTAGACACAGGTGTTGCGGACAATCAATTGCCCAGCAACCTATATTTTGTTGCCGCTGCTGGCTATCATGACGTAGGTCACCATTGGTCTTGAAACTACAGAAGTTGCCGCCTCTTGTACTTCTTCAACTCTCACTTTTGCGAAGATTTCCTGTGGATGTAACATCCGGAATCGAAGTCGCGAAGGAGATCGAGCAGTCTGCAATACGGCATGTGCCAAGTTGCCGGATTTTTCAGCTTTGTGGATGGTGTTTCCAAGCAAGTGAAATGAATGCATTGCGGATGTTTATTTACCTAACAACCTTTAGATTGGGTAGCCGCTATCATGAATGAGGCCACTCTTGCTGATAATTTAAAGTCTAACCACCGCTGGGGCGATGTTCGTATTCCCTCCATCAGCCTTCATTGATCTAATATTTCACTCTACTTTAATCATCTAAACGTACAACATAATTTTCACGAATCCATTTGTCCTATCTCATGATGAAGTTTATCTTCTTTTTACCCATCCTCTCTCATCTCTTCTTCCGTGTCGGAGAAACTAAGATGAGCGGGCGCCTTCAAGCGCGTGCGATTCATCCAGACAGTCAGGACATCAGCAGCCGCAGCGAGAGGATACGGCTCTCATATAGTGGTCAGGATGATTTGTCGGATAGCGAATCAGATGACCCGTCCAATAACCTATTGCGAAGGCGAAAAAACGATAAACCCAAGAAAAAAAATACAGGTGGTTGTAAAGATACATTTAAGAAACCACCTAAGTCGTCTAAAACAAAATGTGACAAGAAGGATACAAAGAGTGGCAAGGATGATGCCAAGGATAAGTCAAAGAGTCATAAAAAGAGTCATAAAAAGGATAAAAGGGCCAAAAAGAAATCATCGAAGGGCAATGGTGATTCAAAAGGTTCAAACACTGCGACATGCCAAGCTGCAGGCGGCGGAAAGATGGTCGCAAACACCAACGACTGCCAAGCGTTAGTTGATCTCTGTTTTTCATCATCACTGTGATGTTTCATGTCACAAACAACATGCTTGTGGTATCAACCCGGCCTCTGCACCCAGCACTGATAAGCAAATGACTTTTATTTCAAATGGGTGGATGACACAGTGCTGCCAGACACGCGGCCAAAAACAGTATGGCGTGTGTCAAGTTCAAGAGCTGTGCTGTAAGTTAGATATCATCTCAGGTCAATTGATATGATACACCGCAAGCTGAAAGGCTTGGTTTCAACAGGTCATGACAAGGATTGTCACCAAGAATCTGAAGAAAGCGCAAGCACTTAAGGAGTATGTTTCTAGCCAATGATTACCTCTGATAACCATCTTTTGTCAACTAACAGAAACATGGACATTCTGATTGATCTGTCTGAACACAGTGCACCTGGGGATGAAGCTGAATATTCGTTTGGAAACATGCTCAGTAATGAATGCAATGTTGAATGTCCAATCCCCTGTGTGAGTCTTGCAATCCCACCTCTCAAGATGAGAAACTTGTGCTGATCTTGGTCTCCACATTGTCATCTTGATTCCATTCCTTCTGGAGTTGTGAGTTTGATGTTTTATTTCATCACCTAATCACCAACCTCCCCCTTAGGATCACATGTTCTTTTATGTTATCCTAAGGTACGGGGGGGCGCCGCCGGCGGGCCGCTGGTTTTGCGTCGATGAGAAAAAGGCTCTCATCTGCTAAAACCCTGCTTGCTCCTCTCGTTGATCTACGTCACTAGGGCTTTGGGGTGTTGTCCTCCCATCTGTTGAGGCTGCCTGTGAGTCTCAACCCGTCGAGTCACCCCATAGCTCGCAGGGATGTCTTGCTTTGCTACTGTCCTTCTTCGCCCTTACTTTACCCCTACTTGAGTGCAACTTCTAGGTTCTCAACCTCGCGGGTCCTTTCCAAGGCGTTCAATTAAATAAGGTTTAACTCAGTAGGGGATCTCGCTCACTTCTACTCTCAGTTCTAACAAGTACCTGCAAGGTATATGCGGGTTTAGATCTCTTCTAATTGTATGTATCACATGTATTCATTTCAACTGGTGGCTGCTCAGCCAATACAAACCTCCTCTAACTTTGTCTGTCTTCTCAAACTTTGTCTCTATTATCGATAGCTCTTAGGAGTCTTTTTGTTTCTTCTAACTCCCACTGCGTGTAATTCTTCAAGTAAGCATCTACTGCATTAGATTCCCATCTTCCCTCTTTCATTATTGCTTCCTTTGTCCATCCTAGATTCCAGCGCAACGAGGCTCCTCCAACTCTGAACGAATGACCGGACCATAATCCGTCTTTCGCTCCGCTCTTACCCCAGATCTGTTTCACTTTGCTCATGAATAGATCCTTGGTCAACGGTACTCTGAGAAGTCCTCCTCCCAAGCCGAATAGAGCGTCTGTTCCTATCTTTCGTGGGATCTTCTCCAACATCCTCTCGAGGGCTGCCACCGGGTCTAATACTGAGCATTGAGTCCCTAATCTACTCGGATATGTACATGTCAGTATCATTCTCGTCTCATTGTCTACTCCGAGACAACCTTACTGAGGTCACTAACCTGATTTCCTGCGTTTTCCCCGGCTTCGCCGTCTTTGCTTTCCACAGAGTTATAATCGCAACTCTCTCTCTTCCTATCCCCTCAAATCTGAGGTCGTTGACAGTCAGCATGCCTTCTTCTCTCGTTTCCCTGGGCAACTCCCCCAGTCGCATCATCCCCCAGAAGGCCACCAGGCCTGTCGTAGCTATCATCTTCGTCCAGCTCATCTTTTCCCGCGAAGTTAAACACCAAGTGTGCCATCTGCTTTGACCGTCACCGGTAGCTTCTCAATCTTAAATGCCTCCGCCACATCGTCATCTAGTATCGCCTTCTCTTCTTGCTCGCTCCGAAGCCTTCAATATCCCCTAAATCATCTTTTGGTCCAATCGGGTGGTTTCAGTTCGGAAGCCATTTGCCATGCCTGCAAACCTGCTAGGTACTTCTCCAGTGTCTTGGCCTTCACCACTCTTTTAGCCGACGTCTCCTTTCTCGAATTCGAAGCGCTCGCCCACACCAGGAATCCGTATACATCCTGGGCTACTAAAGGTATGGTGTTTTCCCATTTTCGACCTCTACTCTCTATGTATTCCTTATATTTCGTGACTGCGCTGCCGTACCCCTGTAGCGTACTATCTGCCCAGGTGCCTCCTACCATATGACATGTGACTTGCAATTTCGTCGGGTCCTCGATATCCTTCTCTATCATTTTAAAATTGAGCTTTCCTGTTTTCTCCATCTTTTCCTCTTGATTCTACCGCTTGCGTCTCTTCCAAGTAAGTGGTTAAATCCTCTGGTAGCTGGAAACTGATCCGGTTGTCTTCTCTTTTGAAATCTGTTCCTCTCGAAAGCGCGTCTGCTTCGTTTGCTTTTGAAGTGACTCTTTTCTCTTCTAGATCACAATCTAGCTCCGCCAACCGGCGTTGAATCCTTCTCCACTCATTATTCACCGCGAGGTGTTTCGGCTTCATGTTTCGCACCACGGCCTCAGCTGTCGTGTTATCGGTCAGGAATAGAAGTCTCTTCCCTCTAACTTCCATCGACCTGGCTGCTACCTCTAGGCCTAGCCGTATTGCTACCGTTTCCGCCCAGTTGATATCTCTCTTCACTCCTATTGCGTCTCTCTCTGACCATCCTGCTTTCAACTTCCATTGGTTCCAATTACCTCCAATCATCACACCTATACCAAACTCTGTCGAGGCATCTCCGACCCATCCGATGTCAACCGCCTTTCTCCTTGGCACTAGTTTCCTGTTTACGAAGTCTTTTAAGCACCTTTTCCATTCCCACAAGTCCTCGGTCACATTCTTCGGCATTTCCCTCCTCGCCGACTTGTTCACCCACGTAGCCAACCAATGGTAAAAGCTTGGGCAAAAGCACTTCATCTGCGGGACAATGTTTGTTAAGTGTACTAACCGTCCTATCAACTTTTCTACTTCTTTGTGCGTATGACCGCCTTGCTTCATCAACGCTTCGTCTACTTGTTGTTTCCTTATCTCCAACTTCTCTTCTGGTAAGCGTACCGTCTTATCGCTACCATTCCATATAAATCCGATATATTTTTGTTCCGTCCTAAACTCTGAATACTTTCCTTCATTGGTACGTACTCCCAGTTCTGCGCTTGCTTCTACAACATCTTTCATTGACACCTTTATCTTCTCCTCCTTCTTTCTTATAAATAGGTTGTCGTCCACCCACCTGAAGACCATCAGGAAACCGAATTTCTTATGCATCAACTCCTTCCACGCGTCAGCAGGACCACCGAAGCTTCCGCATCCCGCTACTCCGCCGAAGGAAACCCTCAAATCAAGGTAGATCTCTCCATCCGGGCCGCGTACCATCAAGTACCTCCACTGCGACGGATGTAGGGGGATTTGTTGGTATGCGCTCTCCCAGTCGAAAATACCGAACTCTATCTCCTCCTCTTGCTCAATCAAAAACTGTAAGACCTTTCCGAAGTCATCCCAGGTTGTTTCGAACTCCTTTTTGTTCACGAAGGAATTTACTGACGGGGTGTTTTCGTCGTTCTTAGGATATGAGAGATTGTTGATTATCCTGGTCGTGCCGTCGCCGTTTACTACACTGCCCATTGGGCTTGTTCGAAAGAAACCTATTCTCTCATATACCTCTTGTTCCGAGAAAGGACCTACCATCCTCCCAGCTCTCAACTCCTTCGCTATCTTTTCTCTAATCATTTGTTTCTCAGATTCCGTTTTTACGTGATTATCAGGTGAGTAATACCTTCTTCCCCCAAGTCTATGCTCCGGTATTCCTTGGTGAAACCCCATTCGGAACCCCTCAATGATATCCATGTGTTTCATCCCCAAATTCAACTTCTTCGCCAGATCTAACCAAGCTGTTATATTCATCTCACACGTCACTTCTGTTGGCCACGTCCTATTTTCGACCTTGTCCTCCTGTTCCTCTCTCTCACGTGCTGGATCTTTCTCTTGTTTCTCATTCAATCGGTTCTCGGCTTGGTCCACCTCCACTCTTACAGATCCCTTGCCTGTTCTTGTTACTGGACTTGAACTGCAAGTGACAAGCATCATTGAATCAAAGTAAAGTAAACTTAAAGTCAGTATTCTTTCCATTCTCAATTTCTCTCTTTCACGCTCTCTCTTTCTTTCTCTAGGCTCCTGTTTGTTAAGACATTTGAATTAACATCTTCATTTCTGCTTCCCGACATATGACGGCTTCCCTTTAGGATTACAATCAAAGCTACCGGTCTCTATCAGGGTTACAAATCAAGAACGTGCACATGTATAGAAGTAAAGGACATCATTTGAGCACCCCGATCACAACTAGGATGAGAGATACGTTTCTCTCTGGTGATCATCTCCGTCTATCTTTATCTTCCCCGACGCGTCGAAACAAAAAGAAAGGAGGGGGGGTTGCGATGGGATGGTAAACGGGAAATAATCAATTGAGATTCTTTTCCATGCTTGATGGGACCTTTTAAGCTTACCAGCTGGATTTTGGTCCGTTTGCATTCTTGCCTCCTCCCACATTCGTCCCTCCTTTCGAACTCGACATTCCCTCTCCGTTCGGGTAGTTACTGACAAACTGCGCTCCGCCTTGTTGTCCTTGGTCCTGCCACGTGTTCCCGTAGGCTTGGCTATGGTTTGGGAAACCGAAAGGCCTGAAGGGATTGGAGTTGTGTTGAGCCAGTTGGAACGTCTGCTGGAAAGGTTGGTACCCTCCATAGGTCCCCCCATTGTGGTTACCGAAAAAGGGGCCTGTGTTCGCTGCCTGGTTCGGTACACCCCGGTTGCCCCAGTTATTGTTCTTGTGCACCTTGGCCCTTCCTCGCCAGCCGTTTCCACCTCTTCCACCTCCTCTTCCTCTACTGTTTTCTGAGGCGAATTGGCGTTTTTCGAACCCGGTGGTGGTCCTCTGGGTTGCAGGTTGACTAGCTACCTGGGTGGTTTGGTCTGCCAGGACTTTTTGGCCTAAAGCGTAAGGATTTTCTACATGGCTTCTCTCTCCCAATGATTCTACCTTATCTTTCACCGCTCTCAAGATATCCTCCTGCAGCACTCCCGCCTGGCACATTTCCCGTTTCCCCGAGTCTCCGATCCTGACCTGCATTACAAGTCGTCTGACCTGTGTATCGCTCATCATCATCAGGCTCTTATTCTTTAATCTGCTTATCAAATCTTATGGTAGGATTTCGGAACTTCTGGCTTACTTTCATGCAGTACCTCAGTGCTATCATCCAGCAAGACGTCAATCTCCTAATCTCAATGACAATGTCTTTGTGCTTGCGTAGCATCTTTGCGCACGTCGTCATATGATACTGCTCGTCTACGTATCTGATGAACAGGTCGATGGCGTCTATCCACTCGCCGTACGTCATTAGTAGCTCCTCTCTTGGCGTAAGTCCCGTGAACGTCGCTCCTTCATCTTCCTGTAACTCTTTGATTGACTTTGGTTTCTTCACCGCAGCTTTTTGAGAATCTAGATCGATCCATTCCATATTGAAGACCGTCAGAGGGACATAGCCGGTTAACTTCGTCATCTTCTTGTTAATGCCGCTTGATAGCTGAAGCAGGTTTGTATTTGAGAATTGCTTCTCTACAAAGACAATTTCACTCTCTGGATCTACCAGATCTCTAACCTCTCGTTCCTTCTTTCTTGGTCTTTCTGTTCTCGTAACCGCCTCTTCTTTCTCTAGTTCGAGCCTCTGTTGGGTTGCCGGTTGGCTCAGATCATTCCTCCCCGCGATTAGCGATGCCGTTCTCTGACGTTTGGGGCGTTCGGTTGTTTGCTTCTGGTCCGTTCTCTGACTCGCCAGCGACGCTTGCCTCAAGTCTTCGATCTCATACGGTACCACTCCATATGCTGCTCTGTAAGCATTTAGCATGATTCGTCCAACTGTCACGTTCTCGTCGGCGTATGTTTTGACTATGGACTTCCACCATAAATCTCTAGCGGGGTCTCCGCTGCTCTTCGGCTGACTGGCTGTAACAGTTCATTCGCATATCAGTTATCCATCTGATATGTCATCACTCTTTCACTTGGTCAGGTATAGCCCTGCCAGCCTCGGTTTCCCGGATTCCATCACCAATGGTTTCGGCTCTTATATCGTCTGACATAGTGTGTTTTCCTTTTACAGGTCTTATACTCCTGGCCAGATATAGCTCTGCCTGCCTCAGTCTCTCTACTGGATGTCCTTTTATGACGTTTCAACACAATGGGCTCTCATTCTCGACTATCAGGATTTAGCTCCTGCCGCCTCGACTTCTCTGGTCGGTGCCCTTAGCGACTCTCTCCCACGTCTGTGTTTAGAGGTCTGGTTTTCCCCTTTGTGGGTACCACGTGTTTTGATGACGAGGAAAATGATGATAGAAGAACAGAGGAGAAGATGAGAAAAAATGAAGTGTGTTGCTTGTCTTACGATTTAAGCGTAACATTAAACAACCTCTAGGTTCCGCCGCCTGTTCTGCTTGCGGTGGTCCTGTTCTTTCTCCGTCTTCCGTCTCCCTTCCTGATTCCTCGTCCTCTTCTCCTTCTTCCCCACCGTCCTCTTCTTCTTCTTTTCCTTCGTCCTCTGTTGGTTCTTCACCGTTACCTTGTTCTGGCGTTTCTGGGACCAAAACTCCTGCATCACTTGTTTCTTCGTTTCGTCCGTCCCTATTTCTCGATTGACTTCTTGTCCCTGCTCCTTCCTTCCCTTCTCTCAACGCTTCTTCTGCCAATCGTCTAGCTTCCTCTAAAGTTTCGTCAAAAGTTGCCATTTTCTTTTATTCTTTCTTTTTATTCTTGTTTTCTACTCTTCGAGTCTTGTGAGAGCAAAAATTTTTAAAATTGATGAAATAAAAACTATCAAAACTTGTATGAGCTGAGTTGTGTGGGATTGTGCAGGGGAAGAAATTTGCTGAGCAGGAGTTTGAATTGTTGAGATTGAAAATTTCATATTTTCTTCTCATCTCAATTCTAGGAGGGGCTTCTCGCGCGGCCCCTCACTACAAGCATATTTCTTACATCTATCTACAACTAACCAGCTCATGGAACTCCGCACCAAGTCGTGCCTTGGTTGGTGCTCACACAGAAAAAATGGCCAGGCAAAAAAAACAGTCCCAACAACAAACTAGAATGGTCATTTCTCTTTTTCCAAAAATTAGAAACATCCAAAACTCCTGAAGCTTGTGATCAAGAGATATTCAACGCTTTGCAGGAAGCTCCTTGACTAATGCTTTTCCACAAGGTTTGCCTGTATGATGTATGGTTTCAGCTATTGACAATGCACTTTTACAATCCCAGCTGAAGATAACTGTCATTCAACCTTACCATGTTTTCAGTAATTTTTTAAGTAGCCAGGCTTTAGAGATTTTCTTATCCTGCTGCTGACAATGCATAGCCTTTCTGTATTCCTTGATCTTGATTATGTCATCACTTCTTGTCTATTGTTTCTCATTATCTTTAATTTCACAAGATCAAGATTTTTTTGCGAGTATCTCAATATGCATGATTATGGACTACAATCAATGGGACTTTGAGTTCTGGGATGAAACAATTACACTTTTTTCACCAAACCATGTGTCACTGTACTATTACAGTAAAAATCAAAAGAATCCAATTGCTCTGACTAGTACAAGTTGACAACCAAAGGTTTTGATCTAAAATTTGCTTGTATTCATTAAGATCACATTGTCCTCTCTTCCTCAATTTTGTTGAGATCACTTTTTTTGGAAAAAGAGTGACTTCTTTAATTCTAGGTGTTCCATAGCTCATCTTTTCAAAGTCAATTTGAAATTGCTACGCAGGCTATTTTTGTTTAGTTCACTTTAATTTTTGTTTGATATCAATATTTCAAATTTCAAGTGAAATATTGATATCTGTTCTTCAAAGGAACACCCAAATATAGGACCCCGGAAAGCTCCAGGGGAACTATCCAAGCTAAAACCACCCAGATTGACCTTACCGATACCCTGTGACGCGGTAAAAACCCAAAAATTGAGCATAAAAAATTCCGGTTTCATTGGTAGGTTCAAAGAGTAAAAATTTCCAAAAATCTCTCAGGAGAACAAACCATTCATTTTTGGTTGGTACGTACATTCAAAAAAGCGTGTTTTTGGCCTTTTTTCCCTACCAAGACAGAACCATACCTCTCATGTCGGCAGGTCTGAATTCAAAAAACACGGTTTCAGCTCCAAAAAAAAACCAAAAAAACCTTTTTCATTGGTACGTCAGTGTTTTTTTCAACCATCAATCCATTCCATTTAGGTCAGATAGTTCCCCTGGAGTTTTCCAGGGTCCTCCAAATACTACCTAAACTAGTTTGAGAGAGCACTCATCTATTGATTCAGTTGTAGTAAAAAAAATACATATCAATCATACTAGATGACAATAGTGCCTTAAAACAACATTACATCTCAGGATGGGGGTGCAAAATAAAAAACACGCCAGGGCGCGCGCAGCAAATGGGGACCGGTCCATCCGGCTACAAGGATATGTGAAAATACATGTATGTCTATACGTGGTTCTGTATATTGACCTGAGAAATCTCACAGATAATCCAGAACCCCAATGCTCCCCCAAAATGATACATCAACTGATCTACTCTCTTTGCCTTCAGAATCTGTTTTTCTTTGTGTCCTCATCTAGATATCAGGAAACTAGGTATTTATAATTCCTTAGTTTGCGTTAATTGGAGCATTTAGCATAGTGAGAAATGAGAACACTGATGGTTTGTCACATGATTAAAGTGGAAAATCTGCATGTGAATCAAGTGTATATTCAGCAGGTCCATTTTCAAGATTCAGATATTCACATTTTGAGCATCTGAATTTGACTCAACTAATGAGATGGTTGTTACATTCAAATATCAGAGCTGTTCATGTGAAAGAAGAAGCAATTGAAAACCAAAAATGACTCCATATAGTGTACAAACTCATCCACAAAAATTGTGGATATCAAATGATGAACTCAGTTTTCCTGTTTCAAATTGATCTTACAATGGATGATGATTGAAGCAATCTGTGCATTGTCTCAGACTTCAATGAGTCAACCACAACAAACAATCTTATGACTTCCTCAGTTTTTGGATGATTCAGAGCTGCAATGACCACTCATGAAATCAATATGTGGGCATAGAATGTTGCTCAAATTCAATGGATGAAAATTGTGGAAGGCATTGTTCAGAATTGATTCTTTCAAGTATCATCCATATGATACTGCTTTCAAAACTAAAACTGACAGACCAATGTTGACATCTTGAGTGTGCTGCCCGCTGCTGATCTGTTGGTGTTGAATCATTGATATTCTGATTGAGTATAACTGTTTGGTAAACCTATAGCTAAATGAACACACCTTACACCTGTGAATATCAGGTTGTCAGCTTATTCTAAGCTGTACACTGATCAAGAAGGCATGAAAATAATCTGATATTAAAGAGGATTATAACTGTTTGAGTTTGATAGAGAAAAGAGAAAAACAGTGGACAGTGTATTGAATCTTTCAGATAACAACACCTGACAGTGACATTATGACCATTTTGACACAAGTCCATGATGTGTAGAAGAAAAGAAAGGAATATTGATAAGCCAAAGATTACCATCAAAATTCAGGAGCGTCCTGCAACGCGTTAAATATCTCTGAATCACAAGCTTCAGGGGTTTTGGATGTTTCTAATTTTTGAAAAAAGAGAAATGACCATTCTAAATTGTTGTTGGGACTGTCTTTTTTGCCTGGCCATTTTTTCTATTAACATGAAAATGTGGGGACCAAGATCAGAACAAGTTTCTCATCTTGAGACATGGGATTGCAAGACTCACACAGGGGATTGGACATTCAACATTGCATTCATTGCTGAGGAAGTTTCCAAATGAATATTCAGCTTCAGCCTCAGGTGCGCTGTGTTCAGACAGATCAATCAGAATGTCCATGTTTCTGTTAGTTGACGCAAGAGGTTGAGGTAGTCATTGGATAGACACCTACTCCACAAGTGCCTGTGCTATCTTTGATTGCTTGGTGACAACCCTTGTCATGACCTGTTGGACCCAGCTTTTCAGCTTGCGATGGATCATATCAATTGACCTTATTAGATGATATCAAACTTACAGCACAGCTCTTGAACTTGACACACGCTACACTGTTTTTGGCCGCGTATCTGGCAGCACTGTGTCATCCACCCATTTGAATAAAAGTCAATTGGCTTATCAGTGCTGGGTGCAGAGGCCGGATTGATACTATTACCACGAGCATGTGGTTTGTGACATGAAACATTACGTTGATGATAAAAAATAGTAATCAACTAACGCTTGGCAGTCGTTGGTGTCTGCAACCATCTGTCCGCCACCTGCAGCTTGGCATGTCGCAGTGTTTGGACCTTTTGTCTTTTTGGCCCTTTTATCCTTTTTATGACTCTTTTTACGATCCTTTGACTTATCCTTTGTATCCTTGTTATCACATTTATTTTTTGCAGATTTAGGTGGTTTCTTAAATGTATCTTTACAACCACCTGTATCTTTTTTCTTGGGTTTATCGTTTTTTCGCCTTAGCAATACGTTATTGGACGGGTCATCTGATTTGTTGTCCGACGAATCATCCTGACCGCTATATGAGAGCCGTATTCTCTCGCTGCGGCTGCTGATGTCCTGACTGTCTGGATGAGCCCAACGCGCTTGAAGGCGGCCGCTCATCTTAGTTTCTCCGACACGGAAGAAGAGATGAGAGAGGATGGGTAAAACCAAGATAAACTTCATCATGGGATAGGAAAAATTGTATTCGTGAGAATTATTTCGTAAGATTAGCAGTGAGTACTAAGAGGTGATTCAAGTGGAGTGAAATAGTCAAAATGAAGGCTGATGGGAGGGAATATGAACATCACCCCAGCGGTGGTGAGACTTTAAATTATCAGCAAGAATGGCCTTATTCATGATAGCGGTTACCCAATCTAAAGGTTGTTGGATAATTGAACACCCGCAATCCATTCATTTCACCTCACTGGAAACAATGTCCTCAAAGCTGAAAAATCTCGGCAACTTCGCACATCCAGTATCACATACTGATCGATTGCCTTCGCGACTTTAAGTTTGACCGGATATCACATCCGCAGGAAGTCTTCGTGACAGTGAGAGTTGATGACGTACAAGAGGTTATACCAGTGACTTCTGTAGTTTCAAGACAAGGGTTGACCTGGTTGACCTACGTCTTGATAGCCAGCAGCGGCAACAAAATATTAAGGTTGCTGGGTAATTGATCATCCGCATTTCATTCATTTCACTTCACTGGAAACATTGTCCTCAAAGCTGAAAAATCGTTGCAACCTGACACATTCAATATTGAAGTGCTCGATCAACCTCCTTCGCGAGCTCGATCCTACACGACCTTGTACGGACTACAATGTGAAGTAACCGGAAGTATTGGCATTTGTATAAGCTTAAGCCCCTCTTAGCGCGTTCTCCGCCAAGCTAAGAGGGGCTTCGTTAAGCGTAGCATTCGTACATATCACACCCAGTGAGAATTTTCACTCTTCTTCTCTATAAAGAGAGATCTTTAAGGACTGTCGGTTTTGCCGCGTCGGAAGAGGAGCTTAGTCAAACTTGATCAAAAGTGGTTGTCGACGCTAAAGGATTGATTCCCTCAGTTGGTATCCTTTCAGAGATTCTTCAGCAACATCTTTTCAATTATTCTTCTCACTGTAGCAAAGAACACCAGTGAATGTGAGATGAACATCGAGACCTGCACAGTACACTATTCAACCTCATTCAACACTGTGCACAGTACCAAGGTCGCGAAGCGGATGAATCGAGCTGTATCATTGAATCTGCTAGGTTGCAGCGATTTGTCGGCTTCGAGAACACGAGAACGAAGAACGATGACAATACTAGCATAGTAGACCTCAAAAAAGACATTAGGTTGCAGAGATTTGTCAGTGTTGAGGACACGTGGACTGAGATGAATGCATTGCAGTTTGTTCGACTACCCAACAACCAATAAATATGTAATTACCGCTGCAGGCTATAGTATCATGAACCAGGCCACTCCTCTTGCTGCTTACTTAAAGGCTCACCATTGCTGTGGTTTCGAGCGTGCTTCTCATTAAACTTGATCTATCAAATCTTCAACTTTACCCCAGACACTTTTTGGTCCTAGATACTCACTTGCCATCAAACGCGATCTTTCTCTTAGATTCAATCTTTCCTGTCTCATCATGAAGTTTGTTCTTTTTGTACCGATCCTCTCTCATGCTTTCTTCCAGGTCGGAGAAACTAAGGTGATTGAGACTCAGAGCCTTCAAGTGCGTTCCACCAGGCATATGATTCGTCGCGCTGACAACAGCAGCATCGTGAAAAAGAATAATCACACCTTGCAGGAGGCTCCAGTCAACTTGCCGTCTAATAAAACACAGTTGCCAACCAATGCGACCGTCGGAAAGAAATGCAATGGAGTAAACCTCGTGTCATGCTCAACTGGTGGAGGTGGGAACATGACTGCTGACACTAATGACTGTCAAGCGTTAGTGATCACTCTTCCCCTCGTCACAATTTTTCATACCACAAACAGCATGTTTGGTGTATCAATCCGACTTATGTGACCTGCACTGGTAAGCTGATCTACTTTTACTTCCAATGGGCGGGTACACAGTGTCGCTCGATTCATGGCAAATGCAAGTGTGCCATGCGCCATGTTCAAAAGCTGTGCGGTAAGTGCGATGTGATTCAAACAAGTTATTCAATACAATTCACCGCAAGCTGATGAGCCGATTTCAATAGTTCATGACAAGGAACCAAGACCTTGTTCCAACGGCTCTTGTGAAGTACGTGTCTGGTGAAACTCTGCTTCACATTTAGTGCCAACTAACAGAAATGTTGCTATTTCGATCCATCTTTCTGATCACAGTGCGCCTATGGATGAAGCTGCGTATGCTTTTGGAAATTTCCTCAGCGAGGAGTGCAAAGTCGAGTGTCCAATCCCGCGTGTGAGTCTTGCAATCTCACTATTGAAGATGAGAAAACTCTGTTGATCTTCTTCCCTCCAATATTCTCATTGATAGCAAAAATGGACCTCCCCACCGAGCCCCAACGATAATTTGGGCTTGACTTATTTATTTTTCAACAAATTGGAGACCGCCCCAACCCCTCAAAAGTGCGACGATGATGTGTTTGGAGCGTTAAAGAGTTCCCCTCCTTGATACAGTACTGGCACTGTGTCTTTCGAGCGGGACAAGTCCTTTTTCGTGCAGTTCGCTTTTAGAGGTGTATGGGTCAAGTCATACTTGCACAATCCTATCTAGAGTCCGAGAGATGTGTTATCTGATCTTATTCGACTTTACACTCTTAAGTCCTCCTTGACCTGATAAATTTTTGGAGCTTCTCATTTTCCCGCTGCTGGCACAGCTTTGATGTTGTCTTCCTTGACCGCTCTTCTTGCTTCATGCTTTCTATATTGATCCTTGTAATACCAATTTACCAAAACAAACAGCTCTTACACTACTCACTATCTGTGTGATGATCTACGACGATGAGTTGTACTTCTGTAACCACCAAGATAGACAAGGAAAAAGAATAAAGTTGCTGCTACGACTTGTCACCTACAGGTGCCAATCCTCTTAAAGTCTCATTCAGGTCTTTCTGTTTACAGTTTGAGCCTTGGTTGATTGCCACACCGGCCAAATTCACATTCTCAATTCCTCCGATGGAGAGATGCTTGAATCCTGGCCAGAACCTCTAAAACATACCACTGCGCGTTCAGTGCCCATTGTCGTGAGGATTGGTAGTGAAGGTGATATATATAGGTGCGACGATGTTCACGAGGTATTATGATCGTTACTAGGGAGATCTATTATCAAGAACACAACAATCTTTAATAAAGTGTTAAGGAAATATGATTCTCATGAAGAAAACGGTTGTGAGAAAAAGTGATCAGTCTTGATGTTTATAGATAGTACAAAATGTTTCCTTATCAAAACATTAATCCTTCAAATCTCTAAGATACATTGACTGGATAAGAGCCCTACTAACAATCTTCGCATTGATGTTGCGAGGGTGAAGAGTTGGATCCTTTGAGCTATACTTGTTTTGCACATTGTTTCCAAATGAAGTAAGATGTATGGATGACCTCATGCTCGATTATTCAACAACCTCATTTCGTCATCACCAATGCTAGTTTCCCTTCATGATGTTTTTTTTGTGTGTGTACATTTTCAAATTCCTTCCATCATACTTCATCAATCCAAGCCCACAATCAAACTGGAATACCTAAATCTTATTGGATGCTACATACTCACTTGATCAAACAACAAAACACCATTTTCTTGTTACATACATACATTCTATCTATCATCTCTCACCTCTAGCATCATGCATTTCATTCTCCTTTTAGCTATCCTCTCTCACCACTTCTTCGTAATGGGAGAAACCAAGATGATCGGCCATCTTCAACAACGCTGGTTTACAACTCAAAGTCTTAGCATTGTGCAAAAACGAACGATATCATCGAGTAAAAAGATTACAAAAAGCAATAATCCAGCTTGCAATGGACCTTCGCAGCGAAAGAATAGACCACTGATGGGAAATATGGCAATATGCAATGCATTAGGAGGTGGAACAATGGTTGGTGATGTCAGCGATTGTCAAGCGTTAGTATTAAATTTCTTTCACTGTCATCCTGTTTTTGCATCTCACCAAGATTATAAGATATGACAAACACACCTCGCTTCGCACATTGTGAACTGACGAATCTCGATTTATATGTTGGATATGCACCAGTGTTGCTTACTTCATGGCAACACATGGTATACCGTGTGCCATGTTCAGGTCGTGTGCCGTAAGTGCGATGGTATCTCAATATCTAGACATGATGTCAAGCTTATCACTACATCCAACGGCAAGCTGATATGACCATCCCCAACAGTTCATGACAAGGGACTCGAATGATAATCCGAAGGCTCTTGTACAGTAAGTGTCTCTCCAATGAGTGCCTATAGCCATCCTATACTTGACTAATCGTAGTCTCTACGATCCATCTACCTGAGCACAGTGCATCTCCCGAGGAAGCTATGTATTGTATTGCAAATCACCTCAGCAAGCATTGCCAGGTTCAAACCCCATTTCAACCTGTAGGTCTCAAAGTGTTATCATTGATTAAAAAATATTCTCTGAGGTTTGACTCTATAAAATATTTCACTTCATAGAGACCAGGGCCTACTATACCCTCACCCAATGATGATTTAACCATCACATTCCTCTTCTTCAACATACTAGAAAACAGTCCGATTCCTCAAACTTGTGACTCGGAGATATTCAATGCCTTGAAAGATGCACCTTCTTGATCATATTGGACTACCTCTAATCTTTGAATCCCAATTTGTGTTTTGAAAATCAGAAACGCGCTGTAATTTAAACCCACTCTTCTTTTTTTACCAATCGATTGAAAATGTGTCGATTGTATTTATCAAGCTTTTTCATTCATAGCTCATCCTTCTTGTCTTCCAGTCCCCTTCCCTTCGTACCTTTCTTTGTGTGATGAGTCTTATCTTTATTTTTATACCCTCTAAAGAACCTTGGAATTGAAAGGGATAAATTCATTTCTTTACAATTGACACTAGTATTGATTCTAAACAAAATACAAATATATATAATCATAAACAAAGAGTTTGTAAGGATCTGTAGAACAGACTCTTTTCTTAAAGAGCCATGTCATTGTCATAAACTCTTGATCTGAAATCAAGATTTCCTTTACCCCGACTACCCGACTGATATTCACCAATCTAAACCTACAACGTAAGAATAATATAAAGTAGGAAAGAAAGAAATCGTAAGAAATATAATTTCTCTGACCTATCAAGCAGGAATTCAATACAAACCTTCAAGGTAAGTTTTCACACCAAAAAACATAATCTAATCCTACCTCTTTGCCCGAATACCTGAGGCTCTACAAATCTACTACTCTTATAAATAAAAACTTTTCAAACCCCAATCTGTTCAAGATCAATCAAATTCCAATCTTAACCCCAATAAAAAAATCAATTTCAATGAATCAAATCACAAATTGTAGACCTCATCATTGAATATTTGAATAAGTGTTACAATATTGGTAAATAATTTCAAAGAAAACCAAAGAAAGAAAAAAATGAACAATAAATTGATTTCTACAAATCTTCAAAATGAAAAACCTTTTTTCAAAAGAAAATTATTCACACTTATATACAAATCAAATCGATTTGATTTCTCTTCTTTGTAACCAAACAAAAAAAAATCATCAAGAATCCCAATTAAATCAACAGCATAATCCTTTTTGAAGCGGAATTGACTTTCATCAATATGGGTCGGACTACAAAGCTTGAACCCTGAGTATAGCCAGTTAGAATGTCAAATGAGCTCAAAGACCAAGCTTGGGTGCCTTTCACAACCCCAACGCCCATGTGTCTCAGAAGTTTTTTTGTGACGTAAGACTGACTTCTGTGAGGGAAAAGAAGAAAAGAAAGGAAGAAAACACTGTAAGATTTCAACTGTTTGGAAATCAATTCCAAGAAATCCAATCTTACCAAAACCAAAGCTAAAGCAAAAACCCCTTGTCTTACGATTCATGGAACCTTTTCAATCGATTTGGGTTTCATCAAATCCAAACCACCCATACTTTTTTTGTTGATTTCTCTTTTATCAATCAAATCAAAACATATACTTTGAATGATCGAAAATGAATTAGAAGTAAACCAATAAACTAAAACCAACTAAACCATTCCCTCCCAACCACCAAAAAAATAAATCATCATCATCAAAAACCATGAGATTCCTCAAGTTGTATAGAAACTGTCGAATTTATAAAAAAACCAAAAACTTACAGCAGGTTGAAAAGAAGCATAACCCATCATAAACACACCGGTTAAGAACCCAGCATTCCGAATCCGATCAGGACTCCAAACCTCTAACCCTCTAGCCAAAAAACTTTTCTTCTCATTCGATTTCTTATCATCAATCTCGCCTTTGATTTTCTTTTTGTTCAATCTTAAAGCCCAATTAAATTCTAAATTAATCAAAAAAACCATCCAACAAGCTAAAGCTAAACCTAAATCATCTGTAATCAAACTTTGACCTAAGATTGGAGACGTTTCTAAAACTAAACTGTGGGTTGGATCCATCGATCCAATCTCGCATGATCTTCTTAATACATTTGTCATTAAATAGATCACAGGAATATGGATCGTGATTGATCCTATGATAGTTGTCATCGGTTTACATTTATGTAAGATTTGTAATCTATTCAATTCTTTTCTAAACTAACCATAACCAAAGAAAAAGAAAACAAATCAGATAAACCATTTACAACTCACGACTTCAATCATTATTTTCTTTGATTGATTGATTGATTGATTGATTGATTGATTGATTGATTGATTGATTTCAAAAAAAGAAGAATCACTTCAATAAAACCAAATGATAACTTACCAATCTTTTCAACGAACGTTGATAAACCCCAATTTCATCCTGAGATCCAAAATTTCTTTTAGCTCTTTTAGCAACATGAGATTTAAATTCCTTAAACTCAGGTAAAACTCTTTCTTCTAATCTTTTAATTCGATTTCTAGACCAAATCGAAATAGGTAAAGTAATTAAACTTCTTAAACTTAGCGTAATCAAAATCGTTTGAGTTAAAAATGAAATATTAGATGAAATTGGTTGTGATAAGAAGATGATGGACAATTCTTGAATGGTCGTATCATATGAATTACTGATGGTTGAAAGTATTGATTGGTTGGGATTTCTTGTACTTGTGAAATTTCTTTTGAATTGATAGTTTGGTTTGAATTCGTTAAATCTTGGTTTGGAAATCAGTTTTACATTTGTTCTTCTTATGATTTGAGACCGATTGAAGAACATTTCTGTACATTTGCTTGTTCTTCTTGAAGATAATCAATTTCCAAAGTTTCATGAGCGAGAACCGAGAACCTGTGAAGTGTCCTAATCGAAGCGAAAAGAGGAACAAGCGAGCGAGCGAGAAGGCGTGAACAAATGTCACAAAGGTGACACTAACAGTCAACACAATTCAATTGAAAATCATTCGCTTGGTTTGTCCGCTCACCTGAAGCATGGCATTGGCACATCTATGATTAACGCGACATGTACCACAAAAGCGGAGATCAATTCATTTGTTGATGAACCAGATTTCATTGATTACCCCAAACCATTCAAGATCCTTGCCATATACCCAAAATACAATCCTGTCGTGTGCAATCGGATTAGCCATACAACGATATGGGATTACAAAACAAAGAAAATTAGCTAGTTTGCAAAGAAGAAAGAGAAGTTGATCAGATCAATGATTTCAACCTTTTACAACAAATCATCATCATATGTACAAACATTTTTTGAATGCTATACTATATCACATGCGTAGCTTATACATTATATATTACATTACAATATGCCCCAAGTAGTGGTAATTTTTTTACTGAATATCATTTGAAAAAAGAGTTTTGCCTATACACCGCTGCTATTAGCCCTTTGTCCCAAAAAAAAGATAATTGATGTAACAAAAAAAGTGAAATGATTCCCAAAATGAAGAAAGCCCACAAGATCCCAATAAACCCAAAGATAACAAATCGAAGAAGAGATAAGAGTCCAGTGGTAGAGAAGTCGAGTTGAAAGAAGGGGGGAAAGAGCCATACTCAACCGGCTCCAACTTCAACTTCGTCTTCCAAACCCATGTGACCTAACAACTCATCGAGGAGTTCACCATCCCTCAAAACTGATTGACTCTGAGTCCCTAACCAAACCAGTTGGTATGTGGGTCGATAATCATCCTTGTGAGGGCCCGTAGCTGACTTGCTCAAACGATTCACTTCCACATCAACTGGAAGACGTTGTGAAGAAGGAAAGATAGGGATCGATTTCCTGTGGCGTAATGTAATCGCATGACCAAACTTTTCATCAAACGGATCGCTTTCGGAGACTTTCATCACATTGGGGGCGCTTTCGGTGTACCAATCGGGTGTGAGGGATTGAAGTGCCTGTTCGGATGAATTTGTTGATACCATGATTTCTTCATCAATGCTCCCAATCGAAGCAGGTTCATCGCATCCAACACTGCTAGTACTGCAAGTACAATTACTGTCGAATCGGTTCAGTTGAGGTCTTGAAGTGGCATTGTTTGTGGAATGGGTGGAAGGACCGCTAGGAACGATGGTGAAAGATGAAGAGATCGTGTCACTTGAATCAGTCCGGAACGAGGATGAGGTGATTATCGATTCGAACGCCAAATTTTCATTGACTCCATCCCTTCTGAAGTAAAACGGGTAATTGGCATGCCCTGATTGATTTGATCCGAGAGAAATGGTTGCAAAAGTAGGTCGAGCCTTGCAGGTCGTGGATGTACGATGTGATTGGGAAGCGGCCAAAGTCGAATCACAAGACAGTTGTAATGCGTATCTGATGTCTTGTTCTTTGAGTGGTTTGCCAATCACTCCATTCATGCCTACCTTTTTGTATATTTCAATCTGTGATAAAATAGCGCAAAGAGAAAAAAAGTTAGATGTGGATAGTCAATCAAAAGTAAAAAAGATTGATGAAACCTAGCACGGACCTGCCAATCTTGCAAATCAGTTGTGACAGCACAAATGTCAATCGTTCGATTATGGTTCAAAACCAATGACTTTTGATTCGGATCTAGATCTCTAATCCTTCGACAAAGTTCGATTCCCGAAATACCAGGCATTGAGATATCCAGTAAGATCAAGTCAAAGACATGTTGAGATAACAACGCCAATGCTTGTAATCCAGATGAAGCGACTCTCAAGCTAGGTAAATGAACCAAATCGGGAGTTTTCTTGGAAAGGATTTGTCGCATGACTCTCTGTGGTGATCGAAGCGGAAGTAGCCGTTCTTTAGGTTAGTTAGCATTGATTCATGAAACAATCATGGATAAGAAGGTGTTTAGATAGATGTAACTGACTAGATTCAAATCATTATCGTCGACCACTAAGATCCTAAGTTTTAAAGATGGGGTAGTGGTAGGATTGATAGAGTTTTCCGGCTGTTTACCGTATCGATCAGGGTGAAGAGAGAATGGGGATGACATCTTGGATGGGTTTGATAAGAGTGTAGTGATGAAAGGTAAATCCAAAGAAATGTAATTTAGTGATTGGGATTTAAAGTGGATTGAAGAAGAATGAGATCGGATGAAGATAGAATGGTAAGGAAATCAAAACAAAGACAAAAACCAAAAGAAAAAAAGAGTAAAGTAGTTGTAGTTTAGGTAAAGAGGGAATAAGATATTGGGTTTTTGAAAGAAAACGGTGGAAAGAGAGAAGCAAGAGTGAAGGTAGGCTTAAGTATATAAAAACAATCGATGTCAGCTGTGATCAGTTGGCTGGCGTAGTGATCCAAATTAAAATCTTGGAGTCAATCGAAGATGGATGTGGTTCAGTTTCAGGATCTTGTGATCTCGAGTGTTAATCGTTCGATGGATATATAGCCCTTCAATGAATTCCCTAATGATTATCGTAAAAACTTCCAACAGTTTGTAAGATCACTAGAGTCTAGACTTCGGTTCAGTTAAATTTAATCATTCAAATTTCATCCTGGTCTCGTCCTGTCTTGTCCTAGTCTTCAACTGTCCCGTCCCAGTCAGTTTAACTTGATGAATTTTCTAAAAAAAAAAACAGAAGAAGCAAAAAAAAGCAGCAGAAGAGAAGAGTTCTACACAACTCACAAATCAACTGAACCAAATCCGATAAAACACCGTCTTTTTATTGAGCTTTCTTGGCCATTTCAGGAGTTAAAATGGTGATGAAAATTTATTGAACCACATGCATAGCACGGTGTCAATTCAAACTGAATTTCTGTGAAGGTCTTAAAACTCACAGCTTGATTGGTGTTCCATCACCTTTTCAGACAACGAGAGATGATTGGACTAAAAGCAGATTGATCATGAACTTAAACCAGCTGGTGCTTCACATCAACGGTCTCGGCCCGAAACGGCGGCGGTGTAGTCAGACACTCCGTGAAACCACAGCATCTAGATTCTGTTTGCCAGGGTCCCTGAAGTGTAATTCACATGAAGCTCCAAGCTTCATTAAGCTCCAAGCTTGATGACTTTCAACTACATTGGAAATCCCTCACCCTTCTCCTCGAAGGCCCTTTTCAAGCCATCGATTTCGGTCCCCGAACCTAGCTTATCCGATACCTTTTCAAGGGCTCGCTCCTTTTCTTTTCATCCATTCCTAAACTACATATGGAACCATCCGCAACAACCCGCGACATGCTTTTTTGAATCAATCCTTGGCAACCTACAACACCACTGCCTCCACTGCTTAAATTGGATTGGATATCTTCGGTCGATCGATTTCTTTCTTACATTTCAATAGAGCTTAAAGTATCATCAAGAAATCAATCACATCGAACATGAGTAGAAAAATTGACTTTCAATCTTACTTTATGATCCATATATATCTATGGAGCTTATCCACCTCTATATGACATTCAAATTGAGGTATATACCCCTTTTTTCGTTCTTTTCTTTACATCTTTAAAACCTTGCTTTCAACGCAAAATCATCAGTTTGGAAAACGTTTTTGAACTTTCATTTCATCAACGTTTCGGAGATCATACCATCAAAAAGATCTTAGTGATCTTAGATTTTCTTGATTTCAATTACACATTCGAAGATTAAACTTTTCTGGCTTATCTGTCTCTTTCCGATGCTTAGTGATCGATCAACGATCTTCTTTCACAAACGAATCACGATTTCATTCTACAAAGTTCATCTTCGGTCTCGTGTGAAGATTTCTGATGTGATCGGCTTATAACCGTTCTCTCATCAAGCGTTGAAGTTGAAGCACGAGTCTTGAGGTTTTCTCCCCCCCTTCCGAAGTAAGCCGATTTGCTAAACCGATTTGGCCACTGAAATTAGCCAAGCTTTTTTCCAGAATGATTTTTCATCATCTGCCACTCAAGAAGATTTCTTTTTGGCTGGGTGATTGGCTTCAACAAATCTACGTACTCTCCTGAGTCATGATAGAAGAGGAAAACTGTTGATCATTGGACGGATGACCAATCACTTTCACTTCTCGATCATGCTGTGCATTCTTTGAATCATCTATAATTGTCTTGTGATGTTGTACTTACTCTGTAATGGGGTAAACACAAAGCTGTGTTACCGCCTCCTGTCTCCGAGGTTTTCGGTAGCATACATTCAATCATTATTCAAGCTTTGGGCCTCAATTGGGGTGAGAAGCACATGTCACTCATTTATATTTCACTACAAATCCATGTGATCTCTAGATTATCATTGTTTGAACTTTTATCTCACCGATCTCATGTCACGGACTCACGATGGGCATGATATCAAGCAGGAATGCTTCGATTGACGCTTGTGGCAAAAAAAGTTTGGAATCTGACCTTGGATCATACCTATGTTTGCTCACAAACTCGCTGGAAATTCCCTTGCCATGGAGTTCGGCGACAACAATTTAGGAAACCGAGGCCAAAGTTGCGGCAAAAAATTGACATTTGCAATGCTGAGGTACACAAACTCTCAGCATCATCTCTGAAACATCTCGTGAATCAGACATCAAACAAGTTCAACATGAGCTTTCCCTCAAACTTTCTGGACATATATCGATAGCTATAGAGCATCAACTTGAAGAGATGAATCAATCATCCACCACATCTCCATCTGATTATACAATATCATGTGATCATCACCAACAAGAAGGTCACTCACAAGAGGAGTCTCCAATCCCGCTCATTTATTTTCCAATACTCAACTTATATTCAATTAACAATGCTGTCGAATCTCCACATGTGAGCCACGACCACTAATAATATTCTTGGCTGTTTCGTTGTACAGCTGGGATCATTCTCCTATTTATTCAGCTAACAAGCTATCGTTAACTGAGCTTTCAAGCATACTACGTGGTACTCGAAACGGTGTGCGCCTTCTTGACTATGGAAGCTCATCATAGATGCTGGACGGATATGAAAGACACATCAGAGTAAAGTTAACCAAATATTTCTCCAAGATATATGCTACTGATGAATAACAGTGCTTTGAGATATCTACCCTGGGTGTAGCTGATTCTCAATGATTGATGAGTAAAGACTCAATTCCAACATCCGTATTATTAGCTGAAAACTTTCTCTGTATTGGATTTTCTATAGATCTTCTAGATGAGTAGGAACTCCAAGTTTCACAATATGATAAAATCCTGAAAATGCAAAAGACAAAATTGACATATCAAAATTACATTGATGTCTGGTTATATGATGATATATGCATTTTATCTAGAAACAAACCCCAAGTATAGAAACAAATCAACAACAAACCAAAATGAAATCTAACTGATGTACCATTTCAAAAATCTTTTACTACAGTTTTTCAGATTGTAAGTACCCAGAAAAAAAAACCCCACAACCAAAACCTTTCAGATCTCACATATCTTCCAACCTAATATTCTTGATGATCCCTTCTTCTTCTTTCTCTTCTTCTGACTCATCTTCATCATTCCAAATCAACTTATCTAATTTACTTAATGTCTCTGACATTTGTTTAAC
The DNA here is from genome assembly GCF_000204055.1 of Melampsora larici-populina 98AG31. Lineage (NCBI taxonomy): Eukaryota > Fungi > Basidiomycota > Pucciniomycetes > Pucciniales > Melampsoraceae > Melampsora > Melampsora laricis-populina. Next base: position 302,727 of record NW_006768815.1, read on the forward strand.
TCGATCAATTCCTAAAACACCTAAAACATACACCCCCCAAAAAAGTTTTCAATATATCAATCCACGCTCCTTTGCACATCTTTTTACCGATCAAAAAACTAACGAAATACGTATATAGAAAAAAAGAACTTGAAACAAACCTAATTCAGTTACATAACCACTAACAAGTTCAGATCCAATACTTTCCCAAGCATCAACATTTCCAAATTCGACATTAAGTTTATCAACCACTTCAGCTTTTAACATAGTTTTCCAACTATTTAACATAGCTTCTTTGGTGACTTTAGCAGTCTTTTCACTCAAAGTGGGTCGATTTGGCATATGTGTTGGATGGATTCTATCTAGTCTGACAAGGATCAAAACTGGTGCTCCTAGAGCTCTTGCTGTATGGGCCGCCTATAAAATAGAAAGTTTTAAAAAAGACTTCAAGACATGAAAGATTGGAATTCATGGAAGTGCGACTTACTGATAAGGCACCCAGCTTACAAACCGAGCTTCCATTCGGTAAACTGTTATCATAAAAAAATCCAAATCAGCCAATTCTCATTTGTTGGTACAGACCTATCTAGATGACACTCACACTCGGTCAGCAGCTAAGACCAAGACAGGTAAAGATCCTGTTGATCTCATTAAAGCTGAACGAAAGCCCGCATCAGTCACCAACTCAATCTCCACTCCTAACTTCTTCTCTCCTTCACTTTTCTTTCGATCCTTATCCATCCTGAAGAAACCCCACCAAGTTTTGTATCTTACTTCAATTCCGTTCATCACACATCTCAATCAATAAAGAAAAACTCAACTGTGCTAAGAGATCAGGTAAACGACCTGGTATGATTTCATTCCCTTCAAATTCAATCTTACTAGGTTGAAAATCATATCGATAACCCATTCCATCACCACCTAATCCTCCAGCAACCGCTTTGGCATGATCAGAATGAAGATAAAGTTGTTCAAGATTGAGTTCAAGATCATCAGAACTGAAATTGGATGATTGTTTAGATCTCATCGACATTGGTTTCTTGGTCCTAGTCTGAGCTCGCTGGGTCGGGGGTTTGAAGATCTTTTTAGGTGTCTTTCTTCCGGGTGGTACTGCAAGTTCTGCCAATTTGGATGCCAATATCACTCCTTCATCAAATGGTTGGCTTTCAGAAATCGTTACTTTCAAGGTCTCTACTCGTTCAGGAGCTTCAACACGTTTCCAAGTTTGGGTACGTATCACATGACTCGCTAAACCATTTTTTGGAAAATTTTCGTCAGCGACGAGTGGTAAAGGTAAACAGGGGTAAACAACAATCCCTAACTGACCCAAACTCGAAAGTAAGCTATAAGTAGCACTTGAAGATCCTAATGTAAAGAGATGAAGATGTCGACCCGGAAGTTGTTTATCGTTTAGGATATTCAAGTCGCCAAAGAGCAGCTCAGATTGCGCGTGGTTGACAAGTTTGTCAGTTGCCTCTCGACATCGATCAGCTTCCCGTCCAATACTTTGAACTATAAGTTTTTCCATCTGAGGTGCCCAAGATCGAATACAAAATAACATCCAAGTGAGATAAGTTGATATGAAAGATATGTCAAATTGTGTCTTGTCAGAAGGATGATCGGATAATAACATTCATTGCTTCTCAAGAGATAGTCTTGAGGTAAACAAGCTGAACTTGGAAACTTACTTACGTCTTCTAAATTGAGTTTATCATCCAAGACCGCAGGCTTAACACTAGCTAGTACTTTATTCATACTATAAGCCACTGAAACATGGCAACTAGGCTTAGCCCTCACAAGATGCCAACAAACAACCTGTGGGTAGTAATGGATCCTCTTATGAGCCGAGGATGATGATAACTGAAATCAAGTGTAAGATATCCACCTCTGTCCAATAAGCCCAGACTCGGCATTTGAAAGCTCTTTCACGATCTAGTTCAGTTCGAAGTGTTTCAGATGATGTTTGAGGATAGAACCGAAATCCCTGTAAGACATCGTACCCATCTTCATGTGGGGTCAGAGATAAGATCATATTCCGTAAGCCTATTGTTGGTGGTGAAGACTGACGTCGCGTGCATATCCCGCTTGGATAGTTAGATACAAGGTCTCCAAAGCCCTAAACCATCAGTTCCAAAACAATGGATTGAGAGACTGCAAGATGATCGGGAGGGTTAGATGATTTCGAAAGGGACAGACACATACCTGAGTGAAACAAGATCCGGCCTGTTTGGGCCGTCTTCTTGGGCAATCTCTTCATATCCAACGTTCAAAGCAACCGGGAAAGAGACTGAGCTGGAGACATCCATTTCATTCATTCAGCTATGGCATATCGTCGACCGTTGATGAAAAGTTTGTATGACGCACGCAAGTGCTGTAGCTACTAAATGACTTTATGAATTGAGGTACATGATTAGCAACTCTTTCCTGGTAGTGATGTATGACATGTTCTGATGGAGCCAAAGGACGCACTTCTCAATGGCTGAGTGAAGGTTACTACAAAACATACAGCTGTCAGAACACCGAAAATGTCGCACATGTGAGGAAACAGTTCAATCGGACTTACTTAATCGGTGACCAATAATGAGCATCAGGCCCACCCAGCTTCGCAGAAAGACTTGGAGAATTTGCAGGGGATTCCAGCGAAGATTGCAGTCGGTAAAAGAAGACGACAAGAGAAGTACCAGGTTCCCAAGACAGGGTGGCACTGGTTCGTACTAGCTGGAGGTCTACTGAGAAGTCCAGTGCAGGAAGGTGCCGATTAATCGAGCGCTCCGAGAGTTGACCGGTGTTAAGCTGCGTCTCTGATTGCGCTTGAGGAGGTCCGAGGAAGGTGGGCGAGGTGCTGGAAGCATCGATGAAGAGGAAGGTCCAGACATTGGGAATCTGTCTTGGGCTACCAGAGAAGGCAAATAAATGAGCCAAAAGCGTGATCGGAAAATCCCAGAGATTTTAGCTCCAAGGCCAGAGCACACCCACGCTTTGCGCAAACAGCTTGGGGGTGGAGGAGCAAGAAGATGAGAATTAGGCTTGTAGAAGAGAATCTCGGTCCTGTTGAGCATATCGGATATTGTCAAGTCAGATACGATTCCAAGACGACTCATATGATTTGTTTCCATACCCTTGTCCACGAGGACGATCGGGAGGTCCACGCGTGATGAAAGAGATCACAATATTGACTGGCTGAGGTTGAGGAGGCTTTGAGCAAGCTCTAGGCTTTGGAACGACCTTGGGACTTGAATCAATAGGACAGGTTGACGGGGTGGATTTTGGTTTAGGAGAGTATGATAGGAGTCTCAGAGAGGGACTAGCGGTAGGTAGCGATGAGGGCGTAGGTGGCTCTGGTGCTGATACTGGTAATGGTGTTGATGTTGATGGGATTGGTGAGTCGAGTGAAGTGGTAGGTGTTGAAGGAGGTTCTACTAATCTAACAGTCTTCTTTTTTGGATTCTTTTGAGTGTTTTTCTTGAATCTTGTTGGACGAGGTGGTCCTAACATTGGAAACATGATGAATGCTGAGCTGATGTTGAATGTTTTGATCAAGTTTTGTTTGTGTTCTGTGGTGAGAGCTGGTCAGAGGGCGTTGTTGATCAATTCAGTGGGGCATCGTGACGGTCACTCCTCAACGGGTTACAACCCCATGGTAAAGTCTACGCTAAGCCGGATCGGATCGCAGCATCGGATCGGACCTAGGTGGATACCACAAAAAGGGTGATCAATTGCTGATCGTGACACTTCTCACTGGCACTTGATAGGCACTTCGTCTTATATGGTTGGCTTGACCTCCTTGACCAAACAGGCCTGAGGCTCATCAATTCAAGTCAGATTTTTGACCCCAGACCTCAGGTTTGAGTCACTTGTGCCTTAATCATGATATTCATACGCATATCAATTTTTTGGATTGGAATCTCTTTATTGCAGCCAACAATACTCAAAAATACCCACACATGCTGCACACCAGAACTTGGATACAATGGGAAATAAGATCAAAAATAATCTGATTCTGCAAGAATGACTTGGATGTAAAAAATGGAAGTGGTATGATTACAACAACATAGAATACCCAATTGCCAGCCATAAAATAATAGATTAAGTATAATGCTTCAATTCCACATTTGAATGAGAAAATAAAAAGGTACCACTTATTAGGAAGTAAGGTCCTAGATGCTTCAAGGTCACATAAAGATGGATACATTCAATAGAGACTTCACATGCAATGTGTAAAAGATATTCATGGAAAAGACAACAAATTACATCAGACTCTGAGTTACAAATCTTCCCAAAACCTGTATCTGGAGCAAATCAAGCTTACATAACAGGTTGTGTACCTCACTGGTGGGCTTCTTTCTACCAAAGTTATCTCCAAAGCTTCATCAGCACAATTGATCTTGATCGAAACAGTATCCTGTTTCCATTGTTCATAATCTGTAGAAATGATCTTCTTGGGGTCTGCAAAGCTTGGAATACTTCCTTGGTGAATTCTATTTTTCTATGGGGGTTGTACCAAGAGGTGTTTGCTAGATAATCTGATTGGAAATTTGTCCGATCTTACAGTGATTTGATTGCATGGACAGTGTTTTGGATTTGAAAGCCGGTGTGTTTGTATGAGTAATACAATTGTAAGACTACCAAGCAAGAATGTGGATATTAGATGTCTGTATAGCTAGCTATTTCATCCTTTGGCATTGACACACACAATTGAGATTGCTGATGCGACAAAATTCAAAATTTTCATTGGTAAAGATGACTGATGAGCAAAACAGGTTTAGTAGAAAGAGGCAATCAAGGATGTACCAGGTCAGTCATCAGTCAATCACTTACTCCTGCAATGTGTTGTAATGTGCCAGTGCAATACTGCCAGATGGAATACAAGATTTTAAAATAGTTTGCTCACTTCTAAGATCAAGAAAGGCATGAAGGTGGTACCACTAACCAATATAATGAAAGAAAGCATGATGATGACACTTTGCTCACAAGCATAATTGGAAGCGGATTTTTGTGCGGAATTGATGGTGGTGATAGTAGGATTGGTCTTGTCAATGAATATCCATACAATAGTTGTCCAGAGGCCATCATCTGGTCCCAATATGTTGTTCCACAGATGCAAGGCAGATGAAGATCAATTGCACCTAGTCATGAGAGCCACAAGATTCATCATTATATTAGTTTCTTCAATGATTCTGGTAGAACACTTCTTACCCACCAACACTATGGGAACAAAAATACTAAACCAAGTAATGACACCCATTTGTATCACTTTGACTATGGATACCTGTTTAATGACCCGCACTGCTCCAGGAAAAACTCCTGCAACATATATGACTCATAAACCAAATCAAAAGAAAGGGAATGTCAAGATATCTTCAATTCATGATACACCTTGTATCTCAGGAAGGTGAACTAACCAAGCTCCCTCCCATTGGAAAATGGATTTGAAGCCACATAGAGCCGCCCTCCCATGCATATTATCTTTACTCTTTGAATGAGCTCCTGAAATCCACACCACAGTCTTGCTGACCAACAGTATGTGATGCTAGTTTAGTGCCCTATGGGATCTCATGGAATTTGCTAGATCTACTCACAAATCAAAAACACAATGCACCCAAGTGCAAAGCAAACGGCTGAGTTGGGTTGTAATATAAGCTCTGAAAAGTCAATCAAAGATGGTTATTTGCCTTGCAAGTTTGAAGCTTGCACTCACACCTTGGTAGGAAGTGAACTCACCTTGAGTCAGGGATCCCAGATTAAAAGTCCTGAAGTGTATCTTGATGAAACAGATTGACACAGCCATGCTTAGTAGTCTACAGAGGTATTACAAAACCCATGACAACAGCATTGACGGCACATATCCCAGTCTCCAATGTGCCCCAAATAAATACAATTTAATACTCATATCCCACTCTTCCAGCTGGGAGTGACAACCAATGGCGCAAGGTAGTCACTCAGCGCTGGGTACAGCTGTGGTTGATCACGGAGGGGGTCAATAGCAGCTAATAATGTGAAGAGGTTGCAGACATCTTTTCCAATGAGGGTGGATTTTTCAGGAGTACCGGAGGATGCTTGACAGCCTGCAAGATCAAATTCAACCCAGATATGATAAGGTGTTGATGAGTGAAGCAGAATTGAGGTTCAATAGTCACTTCGCTTCGAGGCCAACTTTGATGATAATTCAAGGTTACAATGCCATCACCCCGGCAAACCATTGTTTGTTCGCAACATCATTGCTTGTGTGATCCAAAGATTTGGTATGTGTGTTAGACTTTTGCATTGTACTTCAGACCAAGTTGTGGTGAGAAATTCATTAGACAGATCTTGAAAGGTTATTCAAGAAAACCGGCATCAAGCTCAACATAGTAAAACATAGTAAAACGTATCTTCAGAAACCACGTCAATGTTTGGTAGGAGTATTTGAAGGATATATGCTTCCTTTCCTTGATGGTCCGCGCTGGAAACAGTTTGGAACTTTGCATGCTTAGTGATTCCGTAATTTCACTATCAAAGTGGCTAGGTGCGCTTGTGCACCGGAACGCGCGGATTAGGAGGCCGAAGAGTATCAGAACGTACAATGGCAAGCTTGCCTGACCTCGTCTACTGGTGATTACAAGCTAGGAGGAGGCTCATGCAACAGTGATTGCTAGAGCTCGAGGACAAATCTAACCTTCGGTCAATTGTGCGACCGGAAAATGTTCTCCGCCATAGCGGCTGGTGCTCCGTCCAAGGCACTGAGAGTCCTTTGGAGACACTCTTTAGTTCAAATTGCGGTACTTGATTCAAATTTTGCTTACCCTTGCCCATCAAACAGTTTTGAGGTTCACTGACCACATCCATTGTAAAGTTTCAAGCCAAAATCATATGAGACATCAAGTTCTGATTTGTTTACATTATTGAAAATTGATGTTGAATGGATTCAAGTTCTGATAAATGTTTCTGTTTATGATGATACAGATCACTTGTTGAGGATATACGTAGAACTTGATGGTATTTTGAAAACATTCAATATATTCAAAGCAAACATCCCTGGGGTGATTTGACAGAAATTTGTTCAATCATGAGGTGGAGTTAGTGGCGGAGAGCCATGAGTATTATTTCCGTTTGTTAAAGCGGTGGTAGTAGGATTGGACGTGTTGGAAGGATTCAAGTTATCTAACAGGCTGTCCAAGTGATTTAATGTTTGCTGATCATTTTGTTCGGGCCATTGAAGTGATATGATTGGCAAGAGTTATGTCAAAGAGAAAAGAAGTCATGAAGTCAGAATTCCATTACATCTTCAACTCAACTCAAACATACATGAAAACAATAATTGGTATGATCATGTTTTTTTGAATATCAAACCCAATGATAGGGGGATATACTAATAAGGATTGAAACGAGAACCAGGGGATAAGATATCTGTTCTCACGCGACCAGTTTCACTCAAATCATGTAGATTCTCATCTACATCCCCTACTTCTCCAAAGAACCCGTCGTCTTCCTCTGGTGGCATGTTGGAAGGATGTAGGGATGCACATGCTGACAAGACTTCAAAAATTTCCTCCACTTTTATTGTTTGTAGAAAAAGTAATATATGTTCAGTCAGACCAGGTCATCTTTTTCGAGTTTGGAAACGTTGAACACTGACATCGGGTTGGATCTTCGGGTACAATCCTTAATTCTACTGCTTCTTGCTCTTCATCTGCTTCTGCTTCTGGATCTGAACAATCATCCAATTGACAATAAATACAAGGTTGAGCCCCCGATTCTGTTCGTGAGATGGCGTGTAAACTGATGGTCGGATATGGTACGAGTAATGTCTTTGATCTTTCAGCTGAATAAAATCCAACTTCTCTTTGAACTCAAAGCGAACGAAAAAAAGAAACATGGTTTTGGATCAACATCAACCATCAAAAACAGACGACAAAAGTCAAATACCTTTCAGTAAGATATAATTTCAAAGACATGTTCTCCCATCCGGCATGACCATCAATCTTTACTGGCTCTAGCTGTAAGCGACAAATAGGCGGAAGCGAATCGAAACTAGCCGGTGTAGTCTGTGTGAGCTCAGCATGCTCAGCTGAAGTGACGCAAGAAGGAGGTCCATCGATAGTGGTGAGTGTGGTTGACATTTTTGGCGAGATGAATGTAATTTTTGGTCGATCGAATCTCAACTTTCAAGTGGTGGCTGAGTTTGTGACTGTTGACATGTGTAGACCTGTAATGTGTATGTAGCTTGGCTATTCAGACATTTCACAGATGTGCCAGGTCTCCTCGGCACTCTAGAGGCCGTCACAGCCGGTGTCTGGACAGCTTTAACCGGGATGTGTGTGTTTGTGTGACCGGGGGCCCCTTGCAGGAGTGACCCATTAAAGGCCCCCAAACACGAAAGACGACGACAGAAAACTACACTTGGTATCCCAATCCGAGATGTCTAATAACCCATACGTGACTGAACTCGAATTCGCAATCGGCTTGGCTCGACGTGCCGGAGAATTGATCCTAGAGGCAAGTAAAGATCGCCAAACCGGGAAGGGCACAACGGTAAATGATAAGAAGAATCGAATCGATTTGGTGACTGAGACCGATCAAGCTGTTGAGAAGTTAGTAGCTAAATCAATCAAAGGGAAATTTCCGGATCATAAGTTGAGTGATTCTTCGTGTTCTTTTGCAACTTGATCGAAATGTCATACTAAGATGAGGTCGTTCTTCACACAGATTTATTGGTGAGGAATCATTTGCGGCCGGAGAGAAGGCAGATTTGACGGTAAGAGCTTTGGGCCTCGAGACTTGGACGGTTGAATTCAGAATTCTTATTCTGCTCGTCTGATCCTTTCTCATTCTGAAGAATGATCCTACTTGGATCTGTGATCCTATTGATGGTTAGTCTATTTCGCTGTTACCGTATCGCAAATGAGATCATAAATATAAGATGTGTTGGCTATTTAGGCACTACCAACTTCGTACATGGCTTTCCTAGTGTGTGTATCAGCATAGGTTGGGTGGTAAACAAGGTGCCAACTGTTGGGTAAGCTCAAGAATCTAATGATCGATGTCTTTACAGCTAAAGTACTTTCTTAAACCACACAGAGTGATCTATAATCCATTCCTTTCTCAACTGTATACAGCTGTCAAAGGTCATGGAGCGTACCTTAATCAAACCACTCGATTACCGTTATCCTATCCAGATCAACTTCCACTCAACAAGCTTTCTGATGCTTTGGTAGGAGTAGAATGGGGTAGTGATCGTTCAAAAAATGTTATGGACAAAAAGTCGCGAAGCTTTGTAAGACTGGCGGGAGATCCGAACGAGGTGGACGGTGGGGTGATGTGCCACTCTCTGAGATCGATGGGGTAAGTGTTACTACAGTCCTTTTGCAATTCAACCGTCTTATGTGATTTCGATGGCTGATCCTAATTCTGGAATGGTCGTAGTTCGGCTGCCTTGAACTATAGCCACGTCGCAGCTGGAAGTCTAGATTTGTATTGGGAGATTGGATGTTGGGCATGGGACGGTGAGCATGAGCCAACGCGTTCTAGAAAAAATGTCTTTCATTGATCTTCCGCATCTCATTACATCCGATCTTCAGTCTGTGCAGGAACGGTCATTGTTCGGGAAGCAGGCGGCAAGTGTTATGGGAGAGGGGGGAAAGCATTTGATGAAGATGGGTCAGGAAAAGACCTGATGGGTCATCATTTCTTCGTGATCAGAGGTATCGCAGATCAGGATGGTCAATCTGGTTCAGAGATTCAAGATAGATTGGCACAGGAGTTTTTCAAAAACGTGGCAGAGGAATGGGATGCTTGAGGATGAGCTTTGATTTCTCAGATGTGTTGATACTGATACCAAGACTGATTATTTTGTACGAGGTCTTCTGGTCTTGTATTATATGGCGAAAACAGGGTTAGCCACTGTTCTCTAGAAGAGATGAGATATCACGATTGGCAGCTCATCGTACAAGCTCGAGGAAACTGTAGTGGACTTATGTCAAGTGGGCAGTTTCTTTGTTCGCATGCTTTTTCTACCCATCTCAACCTCATGTTGGAGTCAGTTGTGATTGGCATATGACTCCTTTGATGTGCAAACTTTTCACTTGGAAAGTTTTCAATACCAAAAACCATCCAATAGCCTTTTCAGAAAGCCATATGTATAGCTTGAACATAAGGATATGATGATAAAAACGATGGTCACTTGCTTTCAAAAGAGTGGAAAAGAGAAGTAGTGGAATGTACAACAGGATGATGTTGATATCACCGAGATTGAAACGTATAACAGAGAATACACGACCCGTCAGCAAAAAAGATTTGATTGATGTATTCTATCTTTGCCACAATCTAATTAATGATAGAGACGTTGTCACAAGTCAAATGGTATAGACACAATTGCTCGCAGGCATCGTAAAGATGAACTTTGAGAAAAGCCCTTTAATCGAAGTAATCCAAGCAAGAGGCTAATGGAAATGTGGATATAACTTATTAGATTGTGGTGTAACACTGATCCTCAAATTTCTGTCTAGAGCCAATTGAAGCTTACAAAAAAAGTAGTTATACTACGGATGGTCTCCTTTCATCCAGATATATCTCAGATAATTCATCACTTTGATTGATGTGTACTGGCAGGGGACCTTTATGCCATTTTTCATAATCTGTGACTGTAGTATCATTTGGGTCTTCCAATCTTAACACATCGCCTGGATAAGCCTTGTTTTGTTGTGATGATTCTACTGCTGCGAAGATACTAAGCTTCATTGGAGATTCTTCCGAGGTCACAACGCTCTGGTTTCCTCGAGCGTGTTGCGAGTTTGAAAGTCGAATGGTTTGTAGGAATATTACAATCATAAGCCTATTAAGAAAGGACAGAATCAATAAACGGCTGTGTGGCGAGTTTCTTCGTGGTTTGATGATGACATACACATTGGAGATTACTGATACGATAAAAGTGGAAATCTGCAACGATAAGGATGACTGATTAGTAAAAAGTTCCAAGCAGAAAGACGCGACGGAGGACGTACAAGGTCAGTCATCAGTGAACCTGTTACTCCTGAGATGTTACCTATGGTGGCAGTCCGATACTGGGTCATGAAGTTCAGAATGTAAGAGTCATGCAATACCAGATTTATACCAGATGTGAAAACATCTTACTCACTTGCCAGATCACCAAAGGCAAGAAAGCAACACCGGTGACTAGTATAATGAAAGAATTCATCATGATGACATTTTGCTCGCGAACATGATCCAAGGTAGCTCTGAGTCCCGAATTAATATCAGCATTGGTCTTGGGACTCATTGTCCGCACAATGGTCGCCCAGAGGCTATCGTTTGTTTTTATCACACGCCCTTGCAAAAACGCAAGGTAGATAAAGATCAGTTGTGCCTACATAGTCACGAGAGTCACATAATACATCAGTATATTTCTTGCTCCAATCATTCTTCAGGAAGAGTTCATGCCCACCAATATCAAGAGACATAGAACGCTCAACCAAGCCGCAATGCCCATTTGCATCAGTTTCACGACATGGACCTGTGTGATATCAATGCATAAATTGACTGATTTGTAAATAAAAACGCGTTCATGACATTTGCGGAGACGGACCAGTATAGGGAGAGCCTTGACAAGTGAGCTCAAAATTGGTATTGCTTTTGAAACGTCGAATGTGACAACTTTATGTTCATCTAGTCGCCGCAGCTTCTTGCAGGCCAAAGTGATCGAGTTCAATAGATCTCGGGCCTGCAATTCCAGCATTGTAAATGTTATCAGAGGAACTTTAAATGAGATGGCAAATCACGTTGTCCATCAGCGTTCACTCACATACGCAGTCAGTAAAAATGAGTCAGTGAGACTCACATATGAGAGCCAACAATGCCGCGACTATGAATGTTGTATTGAGAATCATTACCACCAGGGCCGGGATCTTACTGTGATTATGGGCTGGCTGCCAAGGAGGTCTCCATTTGCAACAGATGTAGTGACCCGCACTGCTCCAAGAAAAACACCTACGAAAGATGGATTGCGATCCAAATCAAAACAAAGGTGATGGTCAAATATCGCGAAGAGGGACGAACCAAGCCCCCATCCATAGATAGGTGAATTTCGTGCCAGCTAGAGCCACCCTCCCACGCGTATTGTCTATACCCTTGACATCATTTCCAGAAATCCACACAGCAGTCTCCGCGATTGTCGCTATGGCATAAATTAGTGACCCAGGTAGTTTAGCGGAACTTGCTAGATATACTCACACAACGAATACACAATGCATCCAAGTGCAAAACAGACAGCCGAGTTGGGTCGTAATATGCGGTCTGAAACGCAAATGAAACATTGATATCGGCCTTCCACGTTCGAAGGTCATCCTCACACCTCACTTGGAAGCGATCTCACCTTGATTTATAGAGCCCAGATGGAAAGTTTTGCAGCGTATCTTGACGAAACAGGTTCCAACAGCCGTGATCAGTAGTCTACATATGTGACCCAAAATTTACCGCGTCAGCATCAATCTTCTCAATCTTCGGCCCCCAGTCCACTTCAAAAAAAAGACGAGTCACATGAAGTTCAGAATGATGCTTGAGAAGGGTAATACCACTACTCCGCCTTTCCAGCGAGGAAGTACAGCAATTGAAGCGAGGTAGTCACTCAGCGCTGAGTACGGCCGCGGTTGATGACGGACGGATTCAAAGACAGCTAAGAAGCCTGCTATTGTATCTGCAGACATCTTTTGAAGTCAAGATGGATAGTCGACGAGTGTTGAAGAGTGCTTGAACGCCCGTGTAATAATTATAAGTGAAGCTGGGATGAGGGTGGGTAATCACTTCGCTTCCAAGTCAGCTAGGATGAAAACATATCAGGTTGTGATCCCAAGAGACCCGCATATGCTTGGTTTCTGAATGAGGTTGAGTGTGCACAACATTATTGCTCGTGCGATCTATGGTAGCAGTTTTCCACCGTTTTGCTACACGGCAAGGACACTCCGACTCCCCTGCGATGTCTGATCACTTTTGCAGAGGAGCGGTTGTCCTGACGGAGCGCACTGCAAGATGTCTGCTCGGGCCACAAAGCTCGGACATCCTCTGGATGTTACACCAGAGTGGGGCACCTTCACTGCATCTCCCAGATGCCGTGCGGATGTTTAAGCCCTTGGATGTGCAAAAGACATCCCGATCTGGGGTGTCAGTCCGATAAATTGGATCCCGGACAATCCGGACACCCTTTGGCTCAAAAGCGTCTTTGTGGTGTAGAGTTTAGGGGGAAATGAAGCCGTCCTCTTTGAGGACGAGTCACGACTGTATTTGTAAAATCATTCGGTTGGTGTGTTAACTCTGTGCTTCGTAATTGGGACCATGGTTCAAAGAATGAGCAGTTTATTAAAAGAATTCTGAGAGTTAATAAGGACCAGGCGCAGAGTTCGCGCGATCTTATATACCGCGGGAATCGATGTGTTCAAAACTCGATTGAAGGAGTTGCCAATCTTCAATCACGAGTCTCGTTTGCAGCGCGTTCACATTAGAGGGGTTCAAGTCAACCACACTGTGACCTCCCAGCCCCTCAAAGTTAATCTTTTTCATAATTTTTTTTGCCAGGAATGTGCTTCTCAGGGGGGACTTTCGGACAGTGTTTTCAAAATTAAAAATTTGAGTAGCATTTTGATGAAGGGACAGTTGTATTTCAGACATTCTTCCAACTTGGACCCTCTTGGACCTTGCTATCAGGTTTGCTAAGCACTCTTTTTTGGACTCACTACTTTATCTTCCCTTTCATGTTGTACTTGAAGCACTTTATGTATCCCTCTTTGTCCAGTATCCATGAGCCCTTCCATACTAATCCATCATGAAGGTCACCTTTGCAATGGCAAAATATCTCTCCAAGTCTAAGCAAAGAGACTTATGAAATGGCTAAAACCAAAAGTTGATGTCTATCTAATCACAAAGAAACACTAGACAAATATTTTTCCACACTGTTTCAAAACATGTGTACTTTATAAAACAGCTTATACTTTCATAATACTATATACTTCAAGAGATGTGAAGGCAGATGAGACAATATAATGAGATCAAAGAGTTGAATTTTATAATCGTGATGATGATAGGAATCAAGGATCTTGGATATGTGTATATACAAAACCATTGAGTTGCTATGTCTCATTACCTTTAAGTTTTGTGAGTGGTGAAGGGTGTTCACTGAGCCTAATATGAATGCATTGCAAACAACTTAACAAGACTTGTGATTGAAGAAAGTTATGAACCCAGTAGGGTAATCAAAAAGTGTATCAAAATTATATCTATGTACATGTATTACACTTACATTTATTTTATTATAACTCTCACCATGTGTTTTTTCCTTCTTTTTTACCATTACTACTAATTCATTATATGTTGGACTTCAGAAAAAAATCAAAGTTTTTACTACCTTAAAGAAGATTAAACTTCAAAGGTTACCACTGAAGCCCAAAAAATAGAGACATACCATGTGTTCAAATAGGTTCAACTTTCTGATAAAAGATGAGGTTTTTGTGGACACATTGATGTTCTGGTCCTTCCTGAGGGAATTACCTTTGAAGGAACTGATGCTGATCACAGATTTTACATTCCGGTGGTTATTAGGACAGTTGGCCGTACAAACTTGTAATGAGACCCCGAGTAGGTCTTGAAGGTGCCATCCCGAAATTGAAAAAAGAACCAAATCAATCCATGGCTGTTGAGATGATCATGTAGCTGGATAATTTTTCAAGCCCCTTTCACAGCCAAAGCTGAAGGATATATTGCTGACTCCACATCCATGAAGATATTCGAAATTTGAGGGGATTGTTTTTCATATTTTCATATCTTCAAGCCGCTACTTCTCAGTGATAAATTCTATATGCACCCCTATTGTTCAATTTGAAATCTTTAAGATTCTTGATACTTGTTCAACAAAACTTGAAGTTGTAATGAATGCTGAGATTATAGCTTCAAGTTGATGCCTCGCACAATGCTTTTGGCACAAGACCGCGCACCTGTGCGCCTGCCTGTCTGACAGTGATGCGGTACAACACAAGGCTTGAGCGTCGCCACTATTTGGCCAAACCTCAAGCCACCAATAACAAACTTGTGAGCATGCCTAAAGCAGAAAATGCTACGCAAGATCTGGCAGTGGAGCTACTTACAAAGTGGCCGGTTGTAGCTTTTGATGATCCGTGGTATGCCGACCGAACGCTTGCACTGTATGTTGGCCCTACAGAATGAAGCCCAAGATCTACCGGCTCGAACCACTACACCTTGCTAGGTTGGTGGTAGTGCTCATCCTTGATCCTGCGTGCGCGTCAAAGCACGTGCCAGTGCTGTCTCCGTGTAGGCAAGAGCTAACACATGGAGTTTTACGTTGAGTACCTCATCCGTCATATCTGACACTCGGAGATGACGGAGCAGGTTTCTGACTCGGCTCAATGCAATGATAGTGTTCTTTTTGATATCAAAGACAAAAGAAGTATGTACAACCGTTTTCCGGGTATGTCCAAGTGAGCCATAGAGTGACGGGCTGGGAAGGTTGCTTTTGGTCATCACCTTTTTTGTGCGGACATTTGTTGGTTCGTCATCGCGCATTAGTGTCTTGTGTTGTACTATACACACAACTTGATTTTCTTTCTCGGCGCGTCACGTGCTCTACGCATGCAGATCATCTAACTAGCTCATATCTGATGTTCCTAACTTCCTACTACGATTTTGCTGTATGCCAGTCTGAGTCAACGCTGAGCAGTCAAGGAATGCAGCCAACAAGAAGAAATGTAGGGCAAAGACACTTTCCTTGGTCTGAAAGAAACCGTTCGACATCCAGTCTATACATACGATCTAATTCGCCATTTAATTTCACCCCTTCAGCTACAGCTTGCAGATTTTGTGAGCTGACTGCAGCGGAGCCGACGCAAGGGAAATTCGCTTCGAGATCTTGAAATAGGGGTCGGAATGGAAGGGCAAAGAAGCTGAACACCAATGACAATTCATTGGGTTTCCTCCTCTCGCCTGCTCAGTAAAACGTATAAAAAGCATATAAACCTCTCCGGTTGGCCTCACCCCATCGACGACTTCTTGCCAACAGCTTACAATTACAATCCTGCCCTTCTGACAAACATGTTTTCCTCGCCAACATACCTTCTTTTGAGCCTTTTGTCCTTAAACTTGCTCACCCCAGAGGCACATTCTCTTCCCCATCGTCCGCCTCAGGAAAGTGCCCCGCTCGACTTTGTCGACCTCAGTCCTCATATCACGGGCAATCGTACCTTCTACCTTAAAAGTCCTTACACCCGTTCAATGGAGGCCAAGATCTACAACTCCAATGGCGAAGTAGCATATTCTCTTAATCCAGTTTCGACTTCCGAGACCAGCTCGATTCATCTCCAAAAAGCCAATACGACCGCGGAATGTCAGGTGATCAAACTGGTCAGTTGGGTCAGAGTTGTTACACACCTAAAAATATCCTGTCTTCCTTTGCTCACCCAGGGTACCATATCTGCGAACCAGTCCAACTGCCCCAGCCAGAAATTTCCAACGTTCTTTCACAGTAGCAAGTCCGGAGAATGGACTGTCGAAAGTGATACGGAAAAGCACAGTACCTATGATCCTCTATTCACGAGAAAATTCGACGAAGGACCAGTGGGTCCTATCTATGATTCGAGCGCTGGAAACATCACCCTTGCTGAGATCTCAGGTGGGAAGCTTTTTACAATCGCCTCATATTGGCATTGATGACTGACGACATGAAGTGATACGCGCTCCGGGATTAGCTCTCCACAAGCCTCCTAAACATGTACCCCATGGGGAGTATTACTCTGTTCACATCCCAGCAGATCGAGGACACGACCCATTCATTTCTCCGGTATGTACATACACACCCTTTCAACCGACCCTCCACTCAGCATGCAGTTCGCGATCGCTCATTGTTTATCATATTTTGCGCTCACAGGAGGCCGCGCTGAGCTTGTTGGTGATCCTTTTAGACTGCCGCGAACAACACTTCATACGTCTCCCAAAGCCTGTTGCTTTCACTCTCCCTCTCCCCACAGTTTGAGACAAGAACCCACACTGTACGGAGCCTTCATCCAGCTGCACGCCTTTATTTTATCACATTCTTTCCTTCCACTCATTACTTGATTATAATTTGACCCAGACGGATTGGCAATCTTAGATTTCTCGCGACAAAACTACTTTTCTTAGCTGTGCTACATTATATTTGTCCTTGATTAACATTAAAAATTACCGTACGTTGTCAAAGAGAAAGAAAGATTCACACCTTGATGGCAAGTATCAATGTTTTATCATTGATGGCTCCGTATACATGACCCACTACCTATTGTGGCCAATCATGGCTGAAAGATGTAACAGAGCTACTTTGTTATACATAGTTTGATATGTTAAACAAAAAGCTACCCAGATAATTCTTTTGAATAACACCTCTCGGCAAAAACGAGCGACAACACCTCTTGAACCCTTTGAAAATCGACACCAGCTCTATGTATAGTCTTCATCAGCCGGCGTTACACATTTTGAACCTATAAGCTCAAGGCTACATGGCGAAGTGGTGCACGAGTTGAAAGTCTATGCAAGCGCACCCTTATTCCAGATGAAGCCCACGACTACGAGTCCTGATACTCCTGACAAGATAGAGATTGCTGATGAAGCGCGTCGAAAAGGAGCAGAGTCTCCGGTGTAAATCTAACCCTTGAGTCCAGAGTCCAGAGTCCAGAGAGTTGATGTGAGCCAAAGCTCACGAACTTGAACAATATCCCCTCAGCTGAACCCTTGATACTCGCAAGCGTTGGCCGACCCGGACGTCCTTCAAACGGAAGGCATTTACGCCCTACAGATTCGAACGTGCCTCGGTCTCGCCCTCGACGCTCAAGCCTCGTATTACTTAATCGAAAAGATGTCCGAGCAAGCGACATGCCTCAGCAGTACGTTCCCAAAGTTTTTCAAAGCGAGATTGCCCGCTCAGTCTTTAGCAAAATTGCGAACTGGCATAATAATTGACTAGCGACCTCGACGCCGTCTGGTCGCCCAGCCTTCCGAAAGGGCGAGATCGATAGTATTCAAATGGCTATCACCGAGTGCGATCACAAACGAGACATATAGCAACTTGGGCCAACAGACAGGATGGCAGACCAATAGTGACGGATCAAAGATCAAGTGAACCAGATGGCTGCATGGCAGAGATGGCGGAATGTCAAGCTCGGCTTCCTAAATCTAAATCTCTGCGGATTCCGCCATCCCGCCGGGCTCTTCTCACTCGAACCGATTCAAGCAATGGCACGCTAGACAGTGACTTGATGGCTATTCTCCAGATCGGAAGACAAATCCAAGCCGCAGATGAAAACCTATATGAAGGGGTCTCTTTCTCCAGATCTGATCACTTCTTTTCCCATCCGTCTTCAGTCACAACAACTTCCAACCTTCATCCTATTCGTCTTCAGTCTTCAGTCTTATTTGTGCCCTGCAGTGCAGTACAATCACAAAACTCTCAACTTCACCCTTCAACTTCTTTTTATATCATTCTCTTTATTCAAACGCAATATCGAAACTTTCATACTCACTGGTGGAGAAACGTATCTTACAACAAATATCACAATCACTAGATCAACTCGACATGATTTCATCACTTTACGCGCTTTTCCTTATCTTCGAAGTAACCGGAAGCATTAACGCCGATCTTACCAACCTTCGAGCTCGAGACGTCAACCCCAAGTTTCAGATGCAAAGAGCTTCAAAAAGGCTTAGACGTTCAGAACCAGTGACCATCAACGATCAAGACGCACGCCAAAATGCAGCCGACGCTTCTGACACTCCCTATAGTAATTATACTAACATCAATACTTCGGACAAATACCCCAATGGTAAGTTCTTTTGGGCATAATTTCCGAACATCTGTGATTAAGTCTGACTTGAAAATCCCTTAATTGTTGTGTGGATTTGCTCAGGTACCGAAAAATCTACGGCACCCAATCCGAATAAGAAGGTAGATGCATCAGGAGATTATTCTTCACTTTATCCGCCGCCACCTTCCGTATCATTACCTCCTTTCAGTGCGATTCCATATCCATTACCGCTCACCGGATCAGGGAAAAAATGCCCACCTCGCAAGCACGATGATGGATTGACGGTCGCTCTACCTTCAGATCTCAATACCGGAAGATTCACAAAATGTGGACAACAGGTAGTGGTGGTATTCGATCAGTTAGCAGGTCGACCATGGCAAGGGAGCAAGAATAATCTGACCTTGACAGTGAGCGACTCATTTGATAGTAAAGGTCATTCAGAGTTAGATAGAACAATCCTTTTGAGTGAGAAGGCCTGGAAAGAAGCAACGGGTAACTCTATCATCAACAAGTTCGAGAGTTGGCCAGTGAGGTGGTTCTTCCTAGATGCTGCTATGCAACAGGAAACTGCGGATGGTCAGCACGAAAATCAAAACGGTGAAGATGATGGTAAGTTTGAGGAAACATTTCGTGTGAATTTCATCTGTATGTCTAACAACTTCTCTGTTTGACAGCTTCAGCCGGTAATTCTACGGACGCCACTTCGGGTAACCAAACAGTCACTGATCGAGGAAACAAATCACCTCGAACTGACGAAGGATCCAATTCAACGACAACATCGACAAAGCCTCCTTCCAACAAGAGAAGTTTACTCTCAAGAAGAAGCAGTTCAAATCCTTCAACTCATCAGCATCCATTAAATGTTTTAAAAGATAAAAAGCTCGATGACCTAAGTGACGATCTAGATGATGCGGTTTCAGGTTTATTGGGTGGTGGTTGGGCAACTTTCTTCACACAAGAAGGTAGGCCAGGTAAGTTTCTTTGATTCCCTCTCTTCGAATCCTCTCTCACATGAAGCTTATCTTTGATTACTCTTAGGTGCCTGTGGTCAAGTGCACAAAGACTCTGATACTATTGTTGCCCTCGACTTTCGACGATATGGAAACTTGGATGAGATTTCACAGTACTGTAACAGAACAGTCCAGATCACAAGAATCTCGACCGGTAAAACTATCACAGCAACAGTAGCAGATGCATGCCCGACTTGCAAAAACAAGAATAGTCTTGATTTAAGTGAAGGTGCATTTCAAAAGTTGGCAACTAAAGATGAAGGAATGGTCTCTATCAAATGGAAATTTGCTTAATCTTGTACTATTCGCTGAACCTTTCTGACTCAGAGAAATCTTGTACTTTTTATTTTTACTTTTTTTGGTTTTTATTGGGTTCCGGTTGTGTGCGAGTTTTTTGAAAGCTTCATGAAATCTTAAGAAAAATCTACATTAAACATACACCACTTGCCTTTGTTACTTTTACGAGGTCGAGAGAGTGCTATCTTGCAATGGGATTTGTATAATGATTTTGGTCCCCCTCAATGAGTAGTTGATAGATATTATAATGATCTTTCAAATATATACTTTCGATTTTCCCTGCGGTGTTATCTCGTAACTGTGATGCATTGATCATTAGATACGATGATCAGTTTTTGAGCCTGTGGCGCAACTTGTTTTCCAACAGAAAACACCGAGCAGAACATGCAACTCGTTTTTCGACAGCAATTGCTCAGAAGAAGAGTCCTTGCACATGGTAAGTCAAATGCTCCGTATAATGACTCCAGAGAAAGACTTTCTAGCTGACATAAAGAAACACTTGGTGGAATAAACACTGAGCGGACAGGGAGTGACAACGAGCAAAGTGCGTCGGGCGGACTTGGGATAGGCTGAACAGGGCCTTGCGGACAAGTTTCAGGTTGATTCTTTGCACTTTGGGGGTTTGAATCATTTGGTGCTCCACAGCCATTGTACTTGATACGCGTTGAATACCAGAAGTAATCTATTATCTTGATCAGAGAAGCAAACATGTATCAATCACATTATTACAGTCGAAACTTCTTTGAATCTCATAATCTCTTTCAGCTTTTACTGATACATTTGTACTTTTCCGATGAAACATCCGAGCCGTGACACTGATATCATCCTGGTACACAAAGCACTGCTGTGAGATATATAAGGGGCGATATTTGAGATGGGGACACTGGTAGAATGAATCTTGATTTTTTCATCTGCCCAATACTTACTAAACCTTTTGAAAAAGCTAGAGACTGGGCCTCTCAAAGATGCAACGAGCTGTCTTTTTGCCAATTATCAACATATTAATTGTGTGCTACTCTTTCCATGTGGTTCGGGCACCCATAAATCCTTCTTTTACCAAGCCTCATCAGCTTGAACCAAAAACTACAGAAAGCATCGAGAGTATAGGGAACTGTGAACATCACTTCAAAAGTAGCAACATACCCACAGAAGACCATGAAGCTAATGCTGAATTATCAACTCACTTGAAAGACAATGAGGATGTACTAATGGAAAATACTGATGCTGCAGCACTAGAATATCTCACCAGCCATCCTGAATCTGATACTATTTTGTTTTGGAACAATTTCTCTCAAGAGATGAGCACCATTCTTGGATCTATGGATTCAGAAAATATCATACAATCTCCAGATCAAACGGAAAGCAGAGGGATGACAACCTCTACACACTTTCCATTCCTGGAAGCTCAACACACTACGGTTGATGAGGATTCAAATGTGGGATCTTTGAAGGGAAACCAGTTTGATTCTTCAGCATCAAGTTCTGATCCCAGAATGTTCCAAGATTCTCACAACATCAAACAACAAAAACAAAAGCCAAAGCTTATTGGAGTTCAACATAAGGCACATATATCTAAAAAGAAAGGAAAATCAAAATCAAGGTTTCAAGTTTTAAAAAATTTGCCAAAGATTGAGGAAGTAGAAGAAGAACTTCAATATTCCCACTTCCAATCCAGAAGTGTAGCTAATTTACTCAAATCAAAAGGAATGCTAGCTTTATGGCACAATTACGAGGTGTCAAGACAGATTGATGTTTTCTTTCATAATCTAGATAGCATATTCTACTCAATACTTTGGTCTTCATCAATCATCCCATGTACCCCATATCATGTCAAGGTAGCAATCCATAGGGTCAAGAAGGATGTTGTGATTGCTTTCTTTGGGGGCCTGAGTTTAATCCGTCAGAGAAGTCAAAAAGATGTCCCAATCAAAGATCTAGTTTCTGATGGATGGGTTTACCTTCAAGATTATTTGCATCAAGTGTTTTATCCTGGTCAAAACAAAATCAGTACACTTTCATTACTATTCAACAATGATGTGGACGACTTGTCAAGCCCTTCATATCTACCAAGGTATATGTTGAACCTTGATAAATACTCACCTGTTCAACCAAGCCATATAGCAGCATTGATTTCAAATTGGACAAAATACTATATCTTTGAGCCAACTCAGTGCAAGATTGAATTTTCAACACATTCATTTCTTTCTGAAATTTTATCTGAAGCAGAACTCAGAGGCAAGAGGATCTTGACTCCTAGGCTTATCAAAAAGAAACAGAAGCCCTCATTGCCAACTTTGGAATTCTCAATTTCCATGCTCCCACATCTTTCAGAGCTGGAGCTGTCTAAATTAAAAGAATACAAAGGGAACCGGCCTGCAAATTATCTTGCAGTCATTGGTATGTCTGCACTGACAAAACACACAGACATCTTGACAAGCACTCAAATCTTCTTTGGTTGTCTTGAAAGAGATATGAATCAAAGCTTGATAGAAGGCATCCATTCAATTGGTGGGCCATTGAGAAAAGATCTGATCTTTGACTCAAAAAAGATCCAAGATGTAATCAAAGCCATTAAATCTTTCATGGTTCCAGCCTTTTTGGGTGTACTGGTTGTGTTGCACTACAATCAGTTAACAGACCAAGTGATGGAAATTTTACTTAAGACTGGCTGGGAGATTCTGCAAGATTATTTTTCTAAATGGCGAAACTGTTTTCATGAAGACCCATCATCAATTCTCCTGACCAAAGAGGAAAAGTTATCACATGAGGTTGACTGGTATCATGCTAAAGACACCTTACATTATTTCTCTCAGTCTAGAGTCAAGAAAAATTTTCCTATGGATCCTGTTTGGTTTGTACTTGAGCTTTGGTATGAGACTATAATTCAAAAGAGAGATAGTTGGGTTCATGATAAGATTGAATTTGAACCATCACTACCAAATCAAGATGTATACCATAAGTTTCTTGCTTGTTTGAAAAAGTATAACTCTTGATTGATTTTTTGTATTCTCAAATGGGTTTCCACAAAATGAAGACATATGTGTGACTTTCATAATACACTGTCACTGAAAGGATTGAATGCAACAGTGGGTTTTTGCATAACCCATATGTTGATTCCTTTAACCATTCCATTTTCCTATATATGATAATGTACCACTAATTCTCAGTTTTACACTTGATGAAAGCTAGTAAGAAACCAACTAAAAAAATGAAAACTATTGCGCTGAGTTTAGCTACATAGGTATCTTGACTTGTGATCTGCTACAATCATAAAACTCAAATCTGGACTACAAAGGGACCCACTGCTTTTAGAGCCAAGCCCAATGCTTTTAGTCTTCCACACAATGATTTTTGTCTTGGACAATATACCATTACACTTATGGTGTTTGGTCCCATCCTCTGATTGATGTTCTTGCTTTCCTTAGTGGCTTTGTTTTCATGCCACAATGTGTTGAAGAGCAAAGGTAATTGCATTCTACCTGTTGGTTAATGCTTCAATCCAACACTTTTTGTCCTGGGGAATAGATCTTTGGGCTTTTGGGGTGTGGTTCTTTCCTTTTGCAGAATTTTAGTCCCAGAGAAATGGATTCAAACTTGATGTGGTCACTAGACATTGTTTTTGACTCATGGCTAACCCCTTTTCTGATTTGGTCTACTTTCATTGCACAATGTGTTGCAAAGCAATGGTGATCACATGTTCATGTCAAATGGTAACATATAAATTGGCCCATTGTTTGTCAATGATCACCTTTCAAGTTTGATTTCTCTTCATAATCTGTAACCATCAATCCTTCTGCAATCACTACTGCAACTTCCTTAGCCCACATTCTTTGCTTTTATTTTCATTCCAGCACTCAACCAAATCTTATGTAACCAATAAAAGTCCCATTAAAACAAGTTCATCATTGTGTGGGCATGGCTTTGTAGAATAAATAACTACATAATTCTGAGTTGGAGTATCAAATTCAAAGTTCAACCCTTGCAAAGTTATTGTTGTTTTCTTGGTTCAACTTCTGGTATTTCACAAGATCTGTGAAGCCCTAATCACCCTGATAAGGTTGTATTGAATCCTGATCCCAAGAATTAGTTGTTATCAAGAAGAGTCAATTATTGTGATTGAGATAAGCAGTTAGATGAAAGGCATACAAGAGATTTGATTTCTTAAATGAAAGTTGTACACATGGCTTTCTGGAATCTGAATCGACATGCTGAGGTTAAATAATCTGTCATTGATTGTGGAGAAATGTGATGTATGTGATAGGTGACTGAGTGACATTTCGATTGACTGAAAGTTTTTGATCGTCACTTCAGCCAAACCCAACCTACCAACTAACCAAACACCATCCACTACCAACACCATCACCATCAGCACCACCAACGATGACAAGTTCAAGTTCAAATGATGCACTCTTACTATTCTCAACGGCCATCTCATCCTCACCAAACTCAATTCAACAACGTAAAACTCTCATTCAACTTAAAAATCAATTCGATTCAAATCCTGCTTTATTGCCGATTCTATATCCTTCTTTATTATCTCTCATCTCATCTCAATCAAATCATCCTTCGATCAAAAAATGGGTATCTTCAATAATCGAATTGGCTATCTGTAGACCTAATCTAAACTTATCATCTGATCAAAGATTACAAAGTAAATTGATTTCTCTTGTTCTGCTTCTTTTCTGATGATAGATTACTCACTTTTTTTGTTGGTTGACTGCTTTACATAGTTATAATTCAATCTACAGAAACTATTCATAAGATTTTAAATTCACAAGATCTAGAACCTAATTCAGATTTAATCGAATCCAAGAAATTCGCAATCCAAGCAGCCACCACATCATATCCCATCATCTTTAAGTTAATCAACACAAAATCAACTTCAGATCATACAAGAACTTGGACATTCATCAATCAAACCAAATCAATCATCTTATCAATCTTTAGATCAACTTCTCAAAACGTTCCATTAGGATTAAAAATCACTTCAATCAAATATCTTCAAAGATTAATTCAAGTCGGAACCAAAGGTGGTTCAGCTGATCCTAGAAAACGATCAGAAGATCCTAGTATCTCAATGTGTTCTGCTAATGGAAATTCATTCATCAAACCAAAAGAAATTGAACAAGAATCTAATTTATTATTAGAGGAATTGATTAGGTTACTTTATCAAACTAAGTTGAGTCAATTTGTTTTTGGGCTTCTTTTAACACTTTGGTTTGATTTCTTTGATTCTGACAACGAAAACTAACCCTATCCTTGGTATATTTTGTGATACGCGATCTTTTGAAAACGCGTCGTCAATAGTTCACCGGAGATAGCATCAGCCATCATCGTTACTACAGGTACATTAGTACGACATCGACCCACCCTATCCACCACGATCATAAACACCTTAACTTCCTACATCCCACCTTCCTCACCACTTGCCCATAACAATAAACCAGGACTTCAAATCAAAGGAGTCGAAAAAACACTACGGATCACCTTATCACATTTAGAAAGACATACACCAAGTCCACAAATCAGAGAAGCTTTAGTAAACCAATTGAAAAGATTAGAAGAATTAAATGAAAAAGAAAAAGATCGAAAGAGGCGAAGGAAAGAAGAGGATGCGAGTGCCAAGAAACGAGCCAAGAGTGGGAATACGATGGTGACCCCTGTTGCTCAACAACCTACTGTTGTGGAAGATCATGAAAGGAATCAATCACAGTTACAAGGATTTGATGTGACTAGTCTTGGATTAGAATTAGTGGTCGAACTTGTGATTGCTAATTTACTTGCATTGGACGATCAAACCTTACATGAAGCCATGGCTGTTTGTCCTCCTTAATTTGATTCCTAGTGTTGACTTGTTAAATTTCTCAAAGAACTAATGATCTGATATCTATTTCATGTAAACAAAACCCAGAGCTTTAGGTATACCCCACCTACCCCGAATAATATCCCCGATCAATCAATCCAACCTACAGCCGCTTTACCCATCCCATCAATGATTTCTGATCCAATTACAAGGCAACCTCAAGTTCCGATTCATGTCTCGCCACCAACCACAAGAACTTCAACTCCAATCCCAACGGGTTCACCTGTTAGACCTACCATGGAACCCATCATTTCAAGTTCAGATATAGATCCAGAAGAAGAAATCATCATACCGATCATAGAAGAAGAAGAAGACATAGAAGAAGAAAAAGAAGGCATCATAAGCAAATGGGAACCTGAATCTCCTTTATTTCTTAATGAACCAAATCGTAGATTGTTATTGAAATTCACTCTGGATCGAATTGCTATGAAGGAAGATGAAGTGGGTCATGAAGGGGTTTGGTCTACTCTTTTGGCTAGATTGGTTACTAGAGGTATGGATGGTGGTGGGGGTGAAGGAGGTGAAGAAGTTGAGGAGAGAAGAGAAGATGTGAGAGCTGCACTTTTTGGATTTGTTATAGCGGATTTTCCAAAACGGTAAGTGAAGTTAGGCTTTTTATCATTTCGTATGAATGCTGATTGGGTAGTATGATAGGATGCATTTTGCGAGGGTTTGGTTGATGGAAGAATGGCTTGCAACACGGAAACAACAAGTTGATGAATACCCTCACTCGATAGGATTCACAAGTAGTACTACAAGTATTGGAATGAATGCATATGATAGATGGTTAGGACATATACTAGATCATATTTTAACTCTTAGTACTAGTACTAATTCTCAAGGAGAAAGGAACACACGACATTTATTATCACAATTCTTATTAGATTTACCTAACTTACCTGAAAAAGAATTGAATAGATTAGTCGATCTTTGTGAAGAACCTGAGATGTTGACGATTGGATTTACATCTTTAAGAGAAATCACCAGTTTGCGACCTACACTTAGGTTTAAGACTTTAGATTTGTTATTAGGATTGACTACACATAAGTCTAGACAAACTAGAAATGCAGCTATCGTTAGTGTTAAATCTTGGGTTGGTTCATCGGGTAGAGAATGGAAAGTCTTGGGAGAAAGAGTGGTTAGTTTTGCCATCCAATTGGTACAAAGGTTAGAAGAAAATAATGAAGAAGAAGAAGAAGAAGAAGAGTTACAGACAGAAGAGAATTTAGGTGATGGAGATGAAGGAATGGAAGATGGTGAAGTCAATGGAAATGATCATGGAGTTCGATTTGCTGTAGTTGAAAATGCGGTCTTACAATCTGGTTTAGGTAAAGCTAAAGATGAAGAAACTGTTGTGAGACATCTTGAGTTACTTTTGGCTTTATCAGTTAAGAATCCGGATTTATTGGATCAGTTGAGTATTTGATTTCCATTACTAATCTCTTTTTAATTAATCTCTTCTTTCCAATCAAAAAGAGGTAAAGGTTGAATACTAATTAAAGTCCCCTCCCCCCAAAAAATATGATTTCATACATAGTCTTTTTCGAGTTTATCCAAATGTATCACCACATATCAGAGATTGTGTACAACAACTTATTACACCATTAATCCGATCACTGGGAGCCAAACATCCGAAAATAGTTTCATTAATTGAAAATTGTCAAACCGGATCCGAATCCTTAGTTTTAAGAATTTTAAATATCTCGACCGAAAAAGGAGGTAAACCACCGCAAGTGATTATAGAAGCGATTAAAAATTTAGCAAATACATCGACTAACCTTTCACCCAGATTTATTATACCATTGATTGGTGAATTAAATAAAGAAGAGATTTTATTTAATTTACCTAAGATCTTAAGTTTATTGAATGGTACCTTACAAGAGAAATTAGAAGTGAAATCTGTATTTGAATCGATTATCCAATTACCACCTAATAATTTCGGATCTGTTTCAACTAATGCACCTAGAATCAATCGAGGTAATGAAGTTTTATTAACACCGGTTGAACTTTTAGTGAAATTACATCAGACTGATGATTCAGGTGGTAAGATTTCGATCAAACAAGCTATTGAAGCTATTGGACTTTGTTTTTCGATGACGGAGATCTTCAAACCTGAAGTTTTGGCGGCTTTTATGCAACAAGTAGTAGATGAAATGACTTTACCTACTTTGTTTCTTAGAACAGTTAAGTTTCTTTTTTTTTTCTTTGGGGTTTTCAATTTTTTCGAATGAATGAAAGAAATTCACACCAAATCATAAGAAACCATGAAATCTTAATCTTCTAATGTTTTGACACCTGTCTGTGTGATTTGATTTTTTTTCGATGGACATATATTAGGTAATCCAAGCCGTTCAAACTTATAAATCATTACAACCATTTGTTTCTACAACACTTTTGTCTAGATTGATTATTAAGAAGATTTGGACGATTGGACAACTTTGGGAAGGGTTTATGAGATGTTCAAAGATCATTGCACCTCATTCGTTTGGAGCACTTTTACAATTACCTAGAGAACAATTAAAAGAATTGGTGGGAAAACAAGGTGTATTGAAAGCTCCATTAAGAGAATATGTGGTTAAGAGTTTGTTCATTTTTTCTTTTCTTCTTCTGTGATCTCGGTTTGGGTTTTGAAGAAGTCGACGAAGAGGGTTATTGATGTTTGATTGTTTTTTTGGGTTTGGGTTTGATTTAGAAGCGGGAAATAATAAGAGTAGAGTGATGGGGTTATTGGAAATCTTGTCTGATACTCCTACCACACCTACTACACCATTACCTACCACCCCTACTACGATTACGAATAATGATGGGAATCATGAGGGTAGTATGGGTATTGAAGGTAGTGGTACTCGTTGTGAATTAGGATTAGAGAATGGGAAAGAAGATGAAAAGGTTGGAGAAGTAGAAAATGTTGGAGATGAAAAGGTTACAGAAGAAAAGGTTGGAGAAGTAGGAAAGGTTGGAGATGAGAACATCACAGAAGAAAAGGTCGGAGAAGAATCGGTTGGAAATGAAAAGGTTGGAGAAGAAACGATTGGCGATGAAAAAATTACAGAAGGAAAGCTTGGAAATGAAGAAGAAGAATCTAAACTTGAGAAATGTAAAGAGAATGAAGTTGAAAAAGTTAAAGAATTGAATGGTTTAGTAAATGATACTGAAGAAATTGAACCTCAAACTCAAACAGAAGTTGGAATTGGAGCATCCAAGTCAGAAAGAGAAGGTAATTTGAATCTATTGGAATCTAATTCTACTATTAATACAAATCAATCGGATCCTAAAAGTTTAATTTTAGCTGATGTGGGATAATCTTCAATAGAAATCAAAACTCAATTTTAGTGTTTTCCGTTTGTTTTGTGCTTTTTTTTGTGTTTTTTTTCTGGTGTTTAAGTTCTTTGTTTTTATGGATTTTTCTTTTTTGATTAGGTTTTTTTTGGGGATATATATATATGTTTTGAGATGAAATTTAAATTAAATTGAAATGAAATTATATATATATAAACAACAGGATTAAGAAATCTTTTGATTTATATATTTTTTGGATTTGAATTTAGTGATTTGATGTTTTTTTGTTAACTTGTGATATTTCTTTGGGTGTGTGATCAATTATGAGTATAAATTAGAGATTGTTACATTTTGTTAGATCAGTTTATGGTTTGAAGGAATTAAAAGAGGAAAGAAAGAAGAATTGTACACTTGTTTGTTTTTATGAGGTTGTGAAGTGGGAGTATGCTTCAACTTAACCAAGTTTACTCCCAGTACTTCTGAGAGAACCCATACCTTTTTATGGAACCCAAAAGCCAAGGCACAATTGTGGGCTGGATTAGTGTTTTGGAGTTTGCTGCACTAAATGTTTGCAGAGCTCAACAGAGAGCCCTCCCACGAACTTTGACTTCCTCAGAAACTTTGATTTGTGACAAGATATGCAGACTTGAGTAGATTGGAGTACAATGGCTGAGCAGGTACCTCAACTGAATGTGAAGGGCTTTAGAGAAGGTGTGTCTGCGCTGTGGTTGCATTGCTTGATCACTTGAAGAATTTCTCCAGAGTCCAGGTCTCAAGGCTACTTGCATGCTCATTGGTGGGATTCAAGAGTTTGGAAACAGACCTCATATTATCTTTATGGACAATCTTCAATGATAGTATAGCAGCAACTTATATATTCTTTTTACTTCTCTATCTTGGTAGTTACAGAAGTACAATTCATCGTAGTAGATCATCACACAGATTATGAGCAGTAGAGCTGTTGGTTTTGATAAAATTGATATTACAAGGATCAATATAGAAAGCATACAGAAAGAAGAGAGGTCAAGGAAGACAGCATCAAAGCTGTGCCAGCAGCGGGAAAAGATAAGAATCTCCAAAAATTTATCAGGTCAAGAAAGACTCAAGAGTGTAAAGTCGAATAAGATCAGATAACACCTGTCTCCAGATAGGATTGTGCAAGTATGACTTGACCCATACACCTCTAAAAGCGAACTGCACGAAAAAGGACTTGTCCCGCTCGAAAGACACAGTGCCAGTACTGTATCAAGGAGGGGAACCCTTTAACGCTCCAAACACCTCATCGTCGCACTTTTGAGGGGTTGGGGCGGTCTCCAATTTGTTGAAAAACAAATAAGTCAAGGTCAAATTATCGTTTGGGCTCGGTGGAGAGGTCCATTCTTGCTATTTATCAAAATGTAGGGAAGAAGATCAGCAGAGTTTTCTCATCTTCAATAGTGAGATTGCAAGACTCACACGCGGGATCGGACACTCGACTTTGCAGTCGTCGCTGAGGTAATTTCCAAAAGCATACGCAGCTTCATCCATAGGCGCCCTGTGTTCAGAAGGATGGATCGAAATGGCAACCTTTGTGTCAGTTGGCGCTAAATGTGAATCCGAGTCTCACCAGACACGCACTTCACAAGAGCCGTTGGAACAAGGTCTTGATTCCTTGTCATGAACTATTGAAATCGGCTCATCAGCTTGCGGTGAAATGTATTGAATAACTTGTTTGAATCACATCGCACTTACCGCACAGCTTTTGAACATGGCGCATGGCACACTTGCATTTGCCATGAATCGAGCGACACTGTGTACCCGCCCATTGGAAATTAAAGTAAATCAGCTTACCAGTGCAGGTCACAGAAGTCAGATTGATACACCAAACATGATGTTGGTGGCATGAAAAATTGCGACGAAGGAAAGAGTGATCACTAACGCTTGACAGTCATTAGTGTCAGCAGTCATGCTCCCACCTCCTTCAGATAGACATATTACGGGGTTTGCACCATCGCATTTCTTTCCGATGCCTAGTTTCATTGCCAACTTCATTCTATTAGACGACGCGCTGACTGGAGCCTCCTGCAAGGTGTGATTATTCTTTTTCACGATGCTGCTGTTGTCAGCGCGACGAATCATATGCCTGGTGGAACGCACTTGAAGTCTCCGAGTCCCAATCACCTTAGTTTCTCCGACCTGGAAGAAAACATAAGAGAGAATAGGTACAAACAGAACAAACTTCATGATGAGACAGGAAAGATTGAATCTAAGAGAAAGATCGCGTTTGATGGCAAGTGAGTATCTAGGACTAAAAAGTGTTGGCAGAGTTGAAGATTAAATCGATCGAGTTTGATGAGAGGGAATTGATCACGCTCAAAACCACAGCCATTGGTGAGCCTTTAAGTAAGCAGCAAGAGGAGTGGCCTAGTTCATGATACTATAGCCTGCAGCGGTAACGTATTTGTTGGTTGTCGGGTAGTCGAACAAAGTGCAATGCATTCATCTCAGTCCACGTGTCCTCAACACTGACAAACCTCCGCAACCTAGCACAACCAATATCGCTGCTTCATTGCCACTCTTCGCTACCTCAATACTATTTATGTCTCTTTTGTGGTCTGCTATGCTAGTATTGTCATCGTTCTTCGTTTTCGTGTTCTCGAAGCCGAAAAATCGCTGCAACCTAGCAGTTTCAAGAATACAGCTCGATTCATCCACTTCGCGACCTTGGTACTGTGCACAGTGTTGAACGAGGTTGAATAGTGTACTGTGCAGCCTGGCAGGTCTCGATGTTCATCTCACATTCACTGGTGTTCTTTACGACAGTGAGAAGAATAATTAAAAAGATGTTGCTGAAGCATTCCTGAAAGGATATCAACTGAGGGAATCAATCCTTTGGCGTCGACAACCACTTTTGATTAGAGAAGATACATTCCAAAGAATGATTTTTTTATCTCATCAAGCCTCAAGGTGCAAAGCCCGGGTTTTGAGAGAGGGCTTTGTTAAGCTAAACTCAAGCTTAACGCTTGACCCGTTTTCAAAAAACACGTCCCGAACGGTTCAACACCCAGGCACTTCAATTGTATACTGCGAGGTCGACGGGCCACGGCTACCGAAAGGGCCCATTATTTATGTAGCACCGGCCACCACCATCACACCTCGACGC
The DNA here is from genome assembly GCF_000204055.1 of Melampsora larici-populina 98AG31. Lineage (NCBI taxonomy): Eukaryota > Fungi > Basidiomycota > Pucciniomycetes > Pucciniales > Melampsoraceae > Melampsora > Melampsora laricis-populina. Next base: position 335,100 of record NW_006768815.1, read on the forward strand.
GGTCACGTAAGAAGAGTTTAGTCAACCTCATCACAACGTACTCGTCCTTTAACATGCTGTCAGTCCAGACATATAGAGTTATCGTTGACGGGATCTGGCGTTGAGTATGTGGTATTTACATAATTCGATTTGGCCACACTGGATGAACGTAATGCCTCAGCCATACTCGATCTCAAAAGCGATCCATTGACCGACTCAACTTTCTACACAAACATATCTGAATACATTGCCGCAAGTGTTAGGGTACGAAAATGGTTTCTTTGAGTTGTACGAAAGATCCTGTGGCCCGGGCCAGAACTATGACAACTGCCACAACCACCCAACACGTTCATCTTTATGAAATCCTGGAATAGCCCAACAGAGCTTATGTACGTTCGGATTGGCTTCTCTGACTGAGTACGCCTTGGATTTCGCGACGTCTGGGTAGTGTGAGAAGTTTGAGCGTAGCCTTAAAGATGGGTCGCTCGATTCCTTTACACAATTATAATCGTTCCACTCTTTCCTCACCTTGACAATTATATTTTCATCTTCATCACATTATTTTAATTTTTATATTTTCAAATTTTTATATTTTTATATTTTTATATTTTATCTTTTCATATTTTTATCATCAACATAGTAAGATGTCTTCACCTGCTGCTGCCGCTCAAACCATACGTAGACGTACCTCAGCAAACCCAACCATCAGGCCAACTAATCCTCGTACTTCAAGCGCTTTCGCGACAACATTCCAAGATGGAGCCGTAGCTGTGAAATGGGCGGAAAACGAATTCGCTCAAGTCAAACATGAACTTTCAGAACATGATCATTCACTCAACCAGCTTAATCTTCACCGCTCAGATACGTAAGTTGACCTCAATTTCCAGAAGTGTTCGACTGCAACATCGTGATTCAAATTTTCATCAATCATATCCCATCTTAAATTCCCCCTCACAGGAAGTCGACTCTGGAAGACGACAAAGAAGCACAACTTCAAGATATCAATGAATTTGATTTGTTGGACTTCTTGGTACGACCTCAAAGCCACATCCTTCCACTTGATGTAGCAGTTTCTGACTCTCCCTTCCTCGTTTGCTTCACATCTCAGCGTGGAGAAAATCAAACCATGCAGGCTCATGGTTTCCGCCACAAAAAAGTCGGCGTGATTTTTTCAGATCTTGCTGTCAATGGCATGGGCGGCGCAAAACTCTCTATTCGAACGTCTCCGGTTGCGATCAAAGATCATCTTCTTCTCCCATTCACGATGCTTATGAGTCACTTCAAGAAGCCAACTTCAAAGGCAATTCTTTCTGGCTTCAATGGAATCGTCCGACCTGGTGAAATGTGTCTTGTGCTAGGTCGACCCAATGCAGGCTGCTCTACCTTCTTGAAGGTGATTGCAAACCAGCGTGGAGGTTTCACGGATGTGACCGGCAAGGTCGAATATGGTGGGATAGATTCTCAAACTATGGACAAGCTATACAAGGGAGAGTGAGTAGATTTGTATGCTGTCAATGTCCATGCGTCGTATCACCATTGATCTCAGAGTGCTCTTTCCCTCGCTTTCTCGATTATTTACAACAGAACTGTTTATAATGCTGAGGTACGCAGAATACGCTACCATTTCATGTTGCAACCCTCTTTGCCAGTATGGAGCTCTGACATGAGTTGCTTATTCACGTAGGACGATATACATCATCCTACCCTTACAGTCGGACAGACTCTAGATTTTGCTCTTTCAACAAGAACACCAGCAAAGAGGCTTCCCGAAGACACCAAAAAAATATTCAAAGCAAAAGTTCTCGATTTGTTGCTTCGTATGTTGGGTATAGCGCATACCAAAGATACATGTTTGCATATTTTCTCTTCCACGCACTACCCGTCATGGATTCCGAGTAAGGAAGTTGTCTTCGAAACTGACTGTAGACCTGTCCTTGTGGAATTCCAGATGTTGGAAACGAATCCTTTCGCGGTGTATCAGGTGGAGAACGAAAGCGTGTATCAATAGCCGAAATGATGTCCAATAAGGCTTGTGTACTATCTTGGGATAACTCAACTAGAGGTCTTGACGCCTCTACGGCACTTCAATACGCTAGTTCACTCAGGATCTTTACAAACGTTTTCAAGACGACCATGTTTGTGACACTATACCAAGCCGGTGAAGGTATTTTTGAACAATTCGATAAAGTATGCCTTATCAGTGAAGGCCGTCAAGTCTACTTCGGTCCTGCCTCTGAAGCTCGAGCTTATATGGTGGGATTGGGATACAAGAATCTTCCTCGACAGACTACCGCTGATTACCTAACTGGCTGCACTGATCCGAACGAGAGGCAGTTCCAAGAGGGTCTAGATGTAGCAACTATACCAAAGACACCTCAGGAGATGGAAGCAGCCTATCTGAAAAGTGACCTTGCTGAACGAAATCGGGCTGACATGACGGCCTACCGAGCACAGGTATTAGCTGAGTCAGATTTACGGGATGATTTCGTTCGCGAAGTAGAAAAATCTCGCCACAGACTCGCATCCAAGAGGGTAAGTGCGATATCATTGAAATTATACTCTTCCTTAACCTTTACTCATCAAACCACTCGTATCTAGTCTGCTTGCATAGTTCCTTTTTACACTCAAGTTTGGTCTTTAATAATCAGAGAATTTAGACTGAAACTTCAAGACAGAATGACTTTGATTATAAGTTGGTCCACAACACTAATTATCTCGGTCGTGGTAGGAAGCGTGTTTTTCGATTTGCCTAAATCTTCCTCAGGAGCGTTCACTAGGTGAGTCCTTTGATAAGAGCCTACTTTTTTAACCCTAACTGATGCATGTCGGCCATCTTTCAGGGGTGGAGTGATCTTTCTGTCTTTGATGTTCAGTATTTTCATCGGTGAGTTCAAAAATTCAGTCGCATCTTCACAGCAACTTCATCTGATACACTAGGGCATTGTGTTTTTTAGCCTTGGCAGAAATTCCTGCGCAGTTGGTGGGCCGGCCAATCATTTGGAGGCAGACCTCTTTCTGCTTTTATCGTGGCGGGGCACTTGCGATAGCCACTACTCTGGCTGATATCCCATTTTCCGCCCCCAAACTGTTTGGCATGTGTATAATCGTTGAGTCGGAATATTTTTCTAATCGTAACATCACTTCCAGCTGAGCTCATGTCCCAACCTTGTATCATATATTTTGCAGCTATACTTCATGGCAGGTCTTGTCGTAAATGCGGGGGCTTTTTTCACCTACTTTCTGATCGTCTATATGACCTACCTCACAATCAGTACCCTCTTCAGGTTATTGGGAGCCATCTCGTCCACTTTTGATGGCGCATCTCGTATGTCCAGTTGTCTGTTCATGATCATGGTTCTCTACAGTGGCTACATGATCCCTCAACAAGCCATGAAGCGCTGGCTGGTTTGGGTAAGCAATAATCTTCTGATTACTATTGCCTAACATTGATACTAAGTTTTGCTCATTTGTCATTCGTCGGCATCAGTTGTTGTATCTCAATCCGGTCAATTACTCTTTCGGTAAGCTAACTTCATTCGACAGGATGCTGAGTGCTGTTGGCCAACAGGAATCAAACTCATCTCTCCGTGTCCTCCCACAACCTACCATCTTACAACAGAGGCCCTAATGGGAAACGAGTTTGGGCGTATCGAAATGTGAGTAGTCATTTACAAAACTTTGAATAGGTATTTAATTTTAATGGTGTATCCAAACAGGCCTTGTGACGGAGATTCCATCATCCCGCGTGGGCCCGGTTACCCCTCTGATCTTGGCGCAAATCAGGTCTGTATATTTGCTGGTGCCCGTCCAGGTATCACTAATGTACGCGGGGAGGACCATATCGTCGCAGCATACTCTTATAAGTCGGAAAACGTCTGGAGAAATTTTGCGATTCTGGTAATTTACTTCATCACCTCTGAGCCATTTTGTGGGAATTTATTTACTGATGTCGAATCGGCTTACCTGTTCCACACACACACGACTTGAAACAGATCATATACTTTGCCGCATTTCTTCTCTTTTTCTTCATGGCAACGGACAGAATGTCATCAGCCGCAGGAGGTGCATCATTCATGTCGGTGAGTGAAAAGTATCTGAACTACCCGAAGATAGTTGCAAGATCCTCACTAAATTGCACGTCATTTTTAAGTTTGCCAAAGAAAACAAGGAACGCAAAAAGTTGAATGAGAAACTGGATTCGCGCAAGGATGCTTTCAGAAATGGAACAGCTCAACAAGATATGAGTGGGCTTATAACTACTCGGAGACCATTCACATGGGAAGCATTGACATACGATGTCAAAGTACCGGGTGGGACGAATAGACTCCTAAATGAGATTTATGGCTATGTTAAACCTGGAACTCTCACTGCTTTGATGGGATCCTCAGGTTTGCGAAATTTAGCCACCCATGACATGTCAAATTTACTTATAAGCTTTTTTTCGATTGCTCTGCAGGTGCTGGAAAAACCACTCTGCTCGATGTCTTGGCCAACCGCAAAAATACTGTGAGCCAAATCTTCAACTCAAAATTGATCGATACATTACCTTGCTAACTTTCTTACTCAATGTCAGGGTGTGATTGGAGGCCAGAGATGTATCTCAGGACGTGAACCGGGACCAGAATTCCGACGTGGAACCGGTTATTGCGAACAGCAAGATGTGCACGAGCCGACTGCGACAATAAGAGAGGCTTTCAGATTCTCAGCTCATCTGAGACAACCTGCAGATGTTCCAGTTGAAGAAAAAAACGCATATGTGGAAGAGATCATCCAGCTGCTAGAATTGGAAGAGTTTGCAGATGGTGAGTTACTTCACGTCCGATTATTTGGTGAGAATCTAAGCTTATCTCGAACATCCTATTTTAAGCTATGATCGGATTTCCTGGCTTCGGATTGGGAGTTGAAGCAAGAAAACGGGTTACAATCGGTGTCGAGCTTGCTGCCAAACCCCAATTGCTACTTTTCCTTGATGGTAACCTTTTTTGACTTTCTCAATCTTTGCGTCTTCTTTGAAAATTAATCACTGCCTTCTCGTATTCTCTCGTCCTTCAAATTTATGACACAGAACCTACTTCCGGATTGGATGGACAGAGTGCTTTCAACATCGTCCGATTTTTGAAAAAATTGGCAGCAGCAGGCCAGACTATTCTGTACGTTTCATCCCTCATTTTCACTCCTTCCCAAAGTGAGCCGGTCAAGATACTCATGTTTTATTTCCATCACATCTTTGTAGCTGTACGATCCATCAGCCTAACGCACTTCTTTTCGAGACCTTTGATCGGCTTTTACTCTTGAAGAGAGGAGGTAGATGTGTGTACTTCGGCGACGTCGGGCAAGACTCTCATGCAATCCGCGCCTACTTTGAGAAGAACGGAGCTCGTTGTCCGAATGATGCCAATCCAGCAGAATTTATGTTGGAAGCAATGGGTGCTGGAAACGGCCGTCAGATGGGAGGTGACAAAGATTGGGCAGATAGGTGGCTGGATAGTGAAGAGCACGCCGAGAATCAACGCGAGATCTTGCGCCTGAAAGAGGAAGCACTCGCAGACCCGCTTCAATCTTCGAATCAAAAAGTCATCAATTGTCCGTCTTTCTTTCTTGTTCTGTTCATAGAATTCCTACGCGAAAACTAATGAGGATATTTATGTCCTTCAGATCCAGGTTTCGGACTCCAATTGAAAACAGTGGCCAAGAGGACTAACGTCGCCTTTTTCCGTACTCCTGATTACCAATTAACGCGGCTTTATGTTCACCTTTTCATTGGGTTCATCGTCGGTATCACCTTCCTGGATGTGAATGGGGCAGTCACCGCGTCGGCCCTGCAAAATCGAGTTTTTGGAATTTTTCTTTCTACTTTCTTGGTAGCCTTTGTGAGTCTTGAAACTTGGAAACTCTGAGTCGAAACCCTCCTCAAAACTACAACAAAAATGCTCATGCTACCTACCTTACAGATCATTGTCGAGGTCGAGCCCATGTACATCATGGCTCGGACAGTTTTCCTTCGAGAGCTAGCTTCCAAGACATATACAGAAGAAGTATTTGCAATCAGTCAGTTTTTGGCGGAGATTCCGAACTCGACTCTATCGGCCATAGTATATTATATACTTTGGTACTTCCTTTCGGGGTCCAATGCCTCAAGCAGCAGAGCTGGCTATGCAGTCTTCAGTTGAGCTATTTCCACATCTCTCTCAACCCCGTCATGCTTGGCGCCTCGAAATCTTTCAACACAGGCTGAATCTTTATCCTCCACTTTTTGGGTGATATAGTGATCTGGCTCCTGGAGATGTTCGCTGTGACCCTGGGGCAAGGTATCGCGGCCTTGTCCCCCAGCGTTTTCATCGCGATGCAAATTAATCCTACAGTGATGACGGTGTTGACCCTGTTCTGTGGTATCATTATACCACAGCCCCAGATCAAAGCTTTTTGGCGACAATGTAAGCAAAGCCCTGGTTCATTCAGTTTTGCAGAGGGTAGACGACTCCCTGCTGATTACTATTCACGGCTTTTCAGGGATGTACAACTTGGATCCCATGACTCGAATGATGGCCGGACTAGTTGTGAATGAACTCCATGATTTGACTGTCACTTGTGGTTCGGAAGAATTGTAAGTATCATCTTGCCTCAATACCTTGATTCGTGTTGCTGAGTTCACGCAAACATCCCCTATTTCTAAATTCAGTTCCAAAATCCAACCGCCTGCTGGGAAAACATGCGGTGAATGGCTTTCTAACTTTACATCGACATTGGGGGGTGCTGTACAAAATGCGACAGCCACTTCAGATTGCAATTTTTGTCGGTATGCTACCGGGGACGATTGTAAGTTGACTTTGGCTTCTTTTGGCTTCGTTGACGCACCACAAATCTGACACAAAATCCTTTCATTATCTAAGATCTCCGTCCTCTGAACTATTCCTTTTCCAATCGATGGAGAGACCTGGTGATCATGGCGTGCTTTTGCATTTTCAACTTGATGATTACCGTTTCAGCAGCGAAAATTTTAACATCTAGATATTCGAACAGATAAGCTAGCTTATAATATTCCCTAGTGTTCAAAATGAGGTCTTTCCACCGTCCATCAACTTCTTCTGTACGTAATCCTCTCTTTGATAAAAATTCATAGACACCTTAGATTTTGAAAATCTTGAAGTATAGAAATTTTGTACCTTGCTTGGACTTAATATGTTCATAATGTATAAATGCCTATAAATCCCACATGTAGCCGTAAATTTTGCAATCCACGTAACACATTTTTAAAATCCCCCTTGCTCACTCGCACCCTTGATCTTATATATCAACTTGTCAAGTTTCGATTCGTGAAATTGAACAGCTCAATTTGTGCGCCGACATCGGAGCCACATAAACCCAGTCAACTGATGATGCGAATAGAAGCTCTCGCCGGTGATTTGAACAAAATCAATTTATTTGTTATCATTTGAATCCAGAGCCTTGTACTTTCATCTGAAGCAAAACCTCCTCATCAGCTCTGAAATGCGATTTCTCTATACATCACTGCTGGAGTCCTTGAAATATTTAAAGCTTATCCTTTGAACTAATCATGAGACTCTGGCTAAGCTTGAAATTGAATGATTTGGGGGACTGTCCAGCCTGAAAGATGGCAAGATTTAACGTACTTTCAATCCTAGCAACACGGCCACTGCGCTTGATAGTATAGCACCATACCTGGTATAGTCAATATAGCTATTGACTGTACTTTGATAAGAGTATATGTAGCATATCACAGTACCAACTATACTATCCTTCATAATCATATATCAAGTGTTGTATTGGAGTATATTCACCATACAATCAATCACATCCCTTCAACATCTTTACTGGTGCTAGTCACTGTATATGAGAGATTTGTGTCCCATCATTTGATACTCTCATGCTTACTGATGGTTTTCTGGTATTATGATAATATTATGATATAGTTGTATTACTGTGAATAAGTAAAATTAGCTACACAAATGAAGTAAGGTAGAGGAAAACATATGTACCGTGGATTCAGCAGACTGCAGAGTCAAAATATATATACGGAAGAGCTCCTTTGGAATCTTGACCACCAAAGATGTTTGAAAAATTCTAATTGCACCAACAAATTAGGAGAAAGAATACAAGGGTTTCATTCCATTTCTTCAAGATTTTGTATTTTGTGAGGCCATTAGACTCGAGATACACCCAGACAACTCTGAAAAGTTACCAATCATTGATGTATGAGAAGCAAGCCCCCCTCTGGTGATGGACTCACCAGCCTCTTTAGACAAGCTTGTGATAAGCTAGGTGAGTTGTAGGTTTCTTGAGCGCAATATTGAGGTATGAAGGAGGGGTGGCATGAGAGTGGTTGGTCAAGGAAAGATCTACTAGAGAATCAGAAGGACTATTGTTTAATGTCCTCAAACTCCTAAAGAGTGTTCCCCATCACAAGACAATATAGGGGATAACATAAAAGTGTGCCTTTGTCTCAGCAAAAGACAAGATGAAGTACCCTTAGGAAGATCTTGGGGGTTCAAATGTGATATCTTCCAATGTGCAAATTTTCACATCCAAGCATCTTCATATGTGACACCCTTTCCCATGTCTTGATACATCATGGTTTCCTAATTTGCCAAATGGACGACATTGTGTAAACTATGTGTGTCATCAACAATTGTATTACTTGCCACTTTCATCCTGTTGAAGTGCATGATCAGACTGGCTTCATTTGACGGCCATTGTGGTAGGGCATTCCTCATCCCGTGTAGATATTGGTTTGAGGACAGCCCATCCTTTTTCAGGATGCTGTGTTTTGATCTATCCCGGAAGAATTAGACAAATTTCTACAAGTGAATTTCAATCTCCATGGCTACAACTAGATAATCTACGTACACACACACATATATATATAAACAAAGGCACTACAAATGAATACACCACGTACACATGCACCAAATGTCAACATTTGAAAGGTTTAAAAATATGAGGGTGTCCGTGCAGAAAGGGAGATGTACAAAAGAAAGAATTGGGTAATGAACAGAGGGTAGTTCCTGATAGGAAGACAAAGGTTTGTTTGAATTTGGAAGCCATCTCATCTATGCGAGTATCTTGAGGTTAACAATTTGGCTGCTAGAACGGTCACGAGAAAATTGAAGCAGCAAAATGAAACCATGATTCCCAAGTCTCTCCATCGATTAGCGTACGAATAATTCAAAGGCTTGAAATCTATGATCAAAAGGGAGAATCATTTGTTGATCGGTATTATAGTCCATGAGCAAGCTGCTATCAAACATGGTAAACTCACAATCATCCCCCACAGCGTACCGACAATAATTGCAATCCGACGTCGCTTCCGCATCTTGTACGTAGCCACCCAATCTCGAAATGAAGTCAGAAAGCCAGGCACCGCATGTATGGCCATGGGGCGGTTGAAGCTGCGCGCTGATTTGACGACCCGAAAAGATTAAATGGTCTCAGCGATGTGAATCAAAGCGGTGGAGGAAGACAAGACTTACAATTCTTCGGGTCGGCAAGTGACACGCAGATCATGAAGTCCATTGACGATTAGCCCTGACATCAATCTGGTAAATGGATCCAAGTTATACATCCCTGAAAAATAGTAGTCATCGATCAGCTTTCTTCGTTCCCCTTCCGGTCAGGATATTGCGGACGCCTTACACTGCCGCCAAAACGCTTTAATCTGAGGCTGTGGCACGATTATACCACAGAAAAGGGTCAACACTGTAACCACCGTTGGATTGACTTGCATTGCGATGAAGATGCTCGGGGACAAGGCTGCGATTGCTTGCCCCAGACTGACGGCGAAAATGTCCAAAAGCCAAATCACTATAATCAAATGAAGAACAAGAGATATCAAAACCTTCAGCCTTGATTCACAGATAGAAGAACTCAATAAGGGAAGATGTGAAAGACTGTCAGAATGACTCAACTTAGGATTGCGTAGCCAGCTCGGCTAGGTGTTTTGTTAGATCCTGTCAAAAAATACCATAAACAATAGTATGCTACGGCCGAAAGAGTTGTATTCGGAATCTCCGCTAGAAACTGGCTGATGGCAAACACTTCCTCTGTATATGTCATTGATGCCAGCTCGCGAAGGAAGATTGTCCGAGCCATGATGAACATAGGCTCGACTTGAACGACGATCTTTTAGGTGGTCATCAGTATACTGCAAAAATCTCCCAGGAATTTTTTTGGTAGGTGGTCTCAAACTATGGACTCACAAAAGCAAGCAAGAAACCAGAAATGAAGATTGCGAAGACCCGGTTTTGTAAGGCCATAGTGCTGACTGTGTCACTCAGATCGAGGAAGGTGATTCCGACAAGAAACCCAATGAAAAGGTGATCGCACAGTCTTGTTAATTGATAAGCAGCATTTCGGTAAAAGGCCACATTAGTCCTCTTGGCCACAATCCTTAGCTGACGACCGAATCCTGGATCTGCAAGATATAAAAGCTTTCATGAATAATTTTGAAGGGGATGCGGTAACAACAAGAAGAAAAAAAGACGAACAATTTGTAGCTTTTTCCTCGGAGTGCTGTGACGGATCTAAAAGCGATTCTTGTTTCAAACGTACAATCTCCTGTTTGTTTTCAGCGTGTTCCTCACTTTCCAACCACCGATCTGCCCAATCCTTATCACCGCCCATTGGGCGAGAGTTTCCAGAACCAATCGCCTCTAACATGAATTCCGCGGGATTGGCATCACTGGGACATCGAGCTCCATGTTTTTCAAAGTATGAGCGCAGTATATACGAGTCTTGTCCGATGTCCCCAAAGTAAACACATCTGCCTCCCCTCTTCAATAGCAGAAGCCGGTCAAAATTCTCGAAAAGAAGTGCATTGGGCTGATGTATCGTACACCTGAAAAGAAGAGGTAGAGATCAATCTCAAAGATCTCGGCAGGTCACCTTTTGAAAGAGCTGGGTATGCATCATAAGACTTACAGAATGGTTTGGCCGGCTGCCGCCAACTTTTTCAGGAATCGCACAATGTTGTACGCACTTTGTCCATCCAACCCAGAGGTAGGTTCTAGGTTTTCAAGGTCGGAAATTTAACAAATGCATGGGTCCGATGATCAGAACTCAAGTCGAGCTCTCGAAATTTAGAAACTTCAGAAAACGCACCATCGAGAAAAAGTAACAATTGTGGTTTGGCAGCCAGCTCCACACCAATTGTCACCCGTTTTCTTCCCTCAACTCCCAATCCAAAACCGGGGAATCCAATCATGGCTTGCAAAAGTAACACACGTCCAAGGTAAGCGTAGGTCTGACCAAACAGTCGAACGTAGAATAGCTCACCATCTGCAAAATCTTCAAGTTCTAACAGCTGGATCACCTCCTCGACGTATGCATTTTTGTCTTCAATTGAAACATGTGTAGGCTGTCGCAGATAAGCTGAGAATCTGAAAGCCTCCCGTACTGTCGCAGTTGGCTCGTGTACATCTTGCTGTTCGCAATATCCTGTCCCGCGTCGGAAGTTTGACCCTGGTTCCCGTCCTGATATACATATGTCACCCCCAACTACACCCTACATCACGGAAAAAAGTCAGCGAGACTGAATTCTTCATGATAATGGTCTAGAGTCGGCTCACAGTACTTTTCCGATTGGCCAAGACATCGAGCAAGGTGGTTTTTCCAGCACCTGTAGCGCAATCAAAAAGATACTTGATCAGGGGATATCAGGCATTCTGACTGACTATAGAGTCCACAAACCTGACGCGCCCATCAATGCAGTGAGAGTTCCCGGTTTTACATAACCGTAAATTTCATTCAGAAGTCGATTCGTCCCACCAGGTACCTTTACGTCATATGTCAATGCTTCCCACGTTAGGGGCTTCCGAGTAGTTATAAGCCCAGTCAAATCTTGTTGAGCTGTTCCGTTCCTGAAATCTTGCTTTCTGGATTCCAGTCTCTCATTCAACTTTCTTCGCTCTCCGTTTTCTTGTGAAAACTATCAAGGGAAACGCGTGAGTTTGATTCTCACAATGATCTACAGGTGATTGAATATTGAAGAATTTCACTCACTAAGATCACCGATGGACTTCCTGAGGCTGATGACATGTTATCCATGGCCAAGAAATAAAAGAAAAGAAAAGCAGCAAAGTATGCACACTGTTCCAAATAGTATACAAGGATACACTCCAAACATCAGTCAAGACTCTCGACAAAACTTGGCACTACGAAGTGATGATGTATACCTCGATTCCGACGTTCCTCCAGATGTTTCGGGAATTATAAGAGTATGCAGCGCGGATGTAATGATTTCCGGTTACTGTAGTGAAACCTCGTCGTGAACCAGGAAGGATGCAAACTTGATTGGATCCAAGGAAAGAAGGGTACCCTGGCCCGTTCGGAACTACTGAGTCTCCTTCACAAGGCCTGTCCAGATCCACGCATGAAAAATCAGATATTCGTAGAGGACTAATTTTGTAATTATACTCACATATGAAAACGACCGAACTCGTTGCCCATGAGCGCCTCTGTTTCAAGTTGACACGTTGTAGAATGAAGGAGACAGATATTTTCAGTTACAAATGGTCAAATTCAGTAGATTTAATTTTTATGATACCATCTTACCAAAAGCGTAGCTGATCGGATTGATATACCACAACTGATACCGATGTGATGACGGAAAAGAAACCCTCAGCCTAAATCGCTGATAGTACACATCAAAGAATTTCTTCTTACCCAAAACAACCAAGGCTTCATCTGCTGCCGAGGTATCAAATAACCACTGTAAAGGACCATAGTCATAAACATGATACTGGCCATACGTGCTGCACTATCAAAACTAGACGCGGTTGCCCCCAAGAACCTGAAGAGGGCACTGAGGGAGAGGTAGATGAGATAGATGATGAAATAGAAAGTGAAAAAAGCCGCCGCATTCAAAGCCAGACCTGCCAAGAAGTATAGCTGGAAATCATTCGCAATGAAGTATCAGCATACCGTCTCAGTCGAAACTGATGTTTTATGCGATTAGAATTAATATTGTGACTCAACAATTATACAGAGGGCAAGGATCTTTGGGGCGGAGAATGGGATATCGGACAAAGTAGTGGCTATAGCAAGTGCACCGCCACGATAAAAGCAAAAAGAGGTCTGTCTCCAAATGATTGGCCGACCTACCATCTGGGCCGGAAGTTCCGCCAAGGCTAAAAGAAGACAATGTCGTTATATTAGATTAATTTTCGGTGAAAAAAGCACAAATGTTTTTGCTCACCAATAAACATACTAAATAGCAAAGCCAAAAACATCACTCCTCCCCTGAACAACGACGGATAGAGATCAGTTTGACTGCTTGTGATCCAATTTATCATCAAAGTGCTGACCTAGTGAACGCCCCTTCAGAAGATTTAGGCAAATCAAGAAACACACTCCCAACAACGATCGAGATGAATATTGTGGTGGCCCAGCTCAATATCAAAGCCAATCTATCTTGCAACTTCAGTCTAAATTCTCGAACCATCAAAAACCAAACCTGGCTATAAAATGGAACTATGCAAGGTGACTAGATATGATCGATTCTAATGAGCAATATTCAGCAACAATAAGAGATAGATGATATGACACATACCCGCTTGGAGGTGTATTTATACCGAGAATCCTTTACCTCTTGAAAAAAATCTTCCCTCGCACGTGATTCGCCCTTTACTTGTGCACTGTAGGCTATCATCTCCGCCCGAGTTCGTTGACAAAGATCACTATTGAGATAAGCATGCTCCATCTCCACAGGTGTCTTTGGTATTCTTGCTGGGTCTACACCATCTTCGAACTGTCTCTCATTCGGATCGGTACAGCCAGTAAGATAATCAGCAGTGGTCTGTCGAGGTAGATTCTTGTATCCTAATCCCATCATGTAAGCCCGAGCCTCAGAGGCGGGACCGAAGTAGACTTGGCGACCTTCATTAATGAGGCACACTTTGTCGAATTGTTCATATATGCCTTCACCGGCTTGGTATAATGTTACAAACATGGTCGTCTTGAATATGTTGGTCAAAATCCTAAGCGAACGAGCGTATTGTAGTGCAGTAGATGCGTCAAGACCACGAGTTGAGTTGTCCCAAGATAATACGCAAGCGCGATTAGTCATCATTTCAGCAATTGATACACGCTTCCGCTCTCCACCTGATACTCCACGAAAGAACTCGTTTCCGACGTCTAGATTCCCAGAAGGGCCAATCGAATATTAGACAAAAGGAATAACTTGAACTCAACTGACAAAAGATACGTGCAAAAGGAAGTCATACTGACATGTATCTTTGGTGTGGGAGATGCCCAACATACGAAGCAACAAATCGAGAACTTTTGCTTTGAAAATCTTTTTAGTTTCGTCTGGAAGCCTCTTTGCGGGTGTCTTTGTTGAAAGAGCAAAATCTAGGGTCTGTCCAACTGTAAGAGTAGGATGGTGTACATCATCCTGAATTGGTCCACACCCGATATGAGAACTTCACATATCCAAATAAGAATCCAACGTGGAATGGAAAAGTATTGTGCTCACCTCAGGATTATAAACAACTCTATTTTGGAAGATCGACACATCGTAGGTAAGATATCAATTCGGACACGGAAATTTTTCTTCAAGGCGTTTGGATAGACTCACTCTCCCTTGTAGCGCTTGGCCATCGTTTCGGCCTCTATCCCACCATATTCAACTGTGCCAGTCACATCCACAAAACCGCCTCGTTGGTTGGCAATCACCTTGAGGAAGGTCGAGCAACCTGCGTTAGGCCGACCTAGCACAAGGCACATCTCTCCTGGACGAACGAAACCGTTGAAGCCAGAAAGGATCAACTTCGAAGGAGGTGGCTTCTTAAATCGACTCGTAATCATCGTTATTGGAAGGAAAATATGATCCTTGATAGCATGCAGATATGTACGGATCGGGAGTTTTACACCACCCATACCACTAACAGCGAGATCTGAGAAAATGACGCCAATTGTCTTGAGGCGGAAACCGTGAGACTGCATAGTTTGATATTCACCACGCTGAGGTTTCAAAAAAAACGGCAAAGGAAGTGTCAGAGTCTCTTAGGTGTGACTGAGTGGATCGACATTCTTCAATGTTTAAAATTGAAGTGGAGACAGATCGTTAAGATCAAGGTTCGTACCAGATATGCCAACAAGTCAAAGTCATCGTCAGCTTGAGCTTCCTTGTTGCCGAGAGACAGACTCGGCCGGCGTCCACTGTGAGATGATGTATGATGGGACAGGATTTCAAGTATTTCAATGTGATATCGCAACCGGTACTTCTGGCAATGAGATAAACTTACGTCTCGCCGCGCTCGAGCCTGAGTTGATCAAGTTGGTGCTGAATTTTTATAAGTTCATGCTTGAGTTGAGCGAATTCAGATTCAGCCCAGTTCACAGTCACCACCCCTTCCTCGAAGGTTGCCGGGACCATGCCTGAAGCATGAGTGTCTGCAGACCTGTTTGCTGGGCTCGGTGAGGTCTTTAGAGAAGCGGAGGGCATTATGTACAATCCTTGCCAATTATTTACAGGTGAAAGGGGCGACCAAATGCAGCGCAGAGAACTCGAGCAATCCCTCTTTAATCTTATATAACCTATGCTGAGCGAGACCCAAGCGTGGCAGATATCAGTAAGAAAGTCAAGCCTCATCCGAATTCACAGCTGGAAAGGACTTACAATAGGAGATAAAGGTCGGAGGAAATAAAAAAATAAACACGAGAAAGCGAGTGGAGTGAAGAGTGATCTCTTAGAGGAGGAGACAATATTTATTCAAAATAAGTCTATTCGGGCAGACACGATGTTCCACGAATCCACAGTCAGATACTTGTTCTCATCTATCCAAAAAAAATATCAAAGGCTTAATCCGTACATATTTTGCTGCGTCTCATAGATGATCATCATTTGTTCATGTGTTGTGCATAGTAACTCCTTAAGATCAACCAAATTTGTCATATCCCAGAAGTTGATGCCGACGCCGCTGAATCCAAGCGCAAACTCAACTGCATTGGTGAAGACAAGCCAGAATGGAACTATCTCAGGATTTTACAAGGGCCGACTGGTGAGAGCTTGTAAGTTTTTGTGATGGTCGCCATGGTAGCCACCATCAAGATCGAGTGTTTGAAATTGGTGCAGCATCGCATCGGCGCAGCATCGGAAAAGCAAATGTTCGGTCACCAACACCTTTCAGTTTCACTGAGTAGGATGTTTGAACGGGTTGATGATCACTTTAGAGGGATCGAGTTCGAGTGAGCATCACGCTGATCGTTGCTCAATCAATGTGGCTAGGTTGAACTAGGTTGAACTAATCGACGGATCGTTCTCCTCCACGAGAGATCCATCGAGTCTTTGAAGTTAATACAGACCCAAATGTGTACACGGCTGCAGCCTGCACCGGTGCTCGGGACTGATCAAAATTAACCGGAGGACATTGGGTTATATCGTGCTGCCTGTACCAGTGATCAATCACGCACTTTAGGATGAATGTTCATCGTTTAACAAACTTTTAAAATGCGGCTAGACTATACATACACATGTTCAAAATCCCTCATCCAACGCCCATCCCACTCGTTCACACAAGCGTATACACTAGATAGGCATCAAAAAGTGATTGACTTGAAAAGAATAAATATACAAAAATCGAAGCGAGATGTTTCAAAATAGTTTAAAAGGCAAGGGAAATGAACTGTGACATGACAAGGTGAATAATTAGGCGATTGTAATGATGATCTACACAAATTAGAAGAATGATACTCTTTCCTTTTGCGTTTGGCTTGATGACACTGCTTCAAATCAGAATCTAAGCGAACAAAATGCATAAGGGTCAGTCGTTTTGCATGGGGAATTTTGTTAAATCGAATGTAAGAAAGTACTCACAGCTATCAAGACAATAGCCAGTACTATGATAAAGATAAGCAGCAGGCATAACATCCGTTTCCCTGCTTTGCGTTGATAATCATGAGCCTGATGAAGTTCTACAACAGCGCCTCTCATATCATTGCTGATACTGTGTACATTACTCTCGATGTTATCTACATGAAAAATTCATCAGTATCACACGACGACAGATATTCTGGCCATAACTAGATAAAGAGCAAAGGAATGGGATGAAGTGAAGAGGTGGAGGACTCACCGATATGACCGCCTTGTTCTTGAACGATGGTACCAAGATCTCGAAAGATCTCATTAAGTTCATGAATACCAGTCTCAATTTCCCGAATCTCAGCTTCTCGTTCCTCAATCAGGGCATCCTGGTAATCGAGCTCGTGGTCTGGGATAAGCTCTTCCTGGTTTAGTTGGTGTGACGCATGAAGCTGTTGTTGCTGTTGACCAATCCTGGTCTCTGAGAGCTCCACACTGTCATCATCCGCTGCAATTCTTGTGGGACTCCTGTAAAGATGTAGTAGAATGACCGAATCAATAGGATGATGATATGAAACAGCCGATATAAACCTACGATGGCATGGGTAGTGCTGCATATTTTGCTCGATCAACAAATTCCTTCTGCCGTTCAGCGCTTAGTCTCGAGACTCTTTGGAACGCCTGAATTGCGTTAGCATAATCTCGAGAAACTTTCTGTTGCTCCATTTTCTGGTGTCAAAAGAAGCTCGCACAGCGAGAAGTTTTGAGTCAGCTACCCATTTTTGTGTAACAAATCTGCCCGGAAGCTGAAAGAGAACATTCTGGATACTCACAAGTTGTTCCGGAACTTGCCATACAGCTAGCTCCTTTGCATCAACAGATGAATTCTTGACAAATTCTCGAGTAGATTCAGTCAAATCATGCCTGATTAAGAAAATACCAGTGTCCATTTAAAACAAGCTAATTTGATTAGGTTAGGCATATAACGCCTGGATTGATTCTGAAGAGTAGATATGAATGAAGAAACCAACAATTTTTTCCGAATATCAGCCGTATCTCTTGATGAACCTAACAAGTCGATGAACTTTTGAAGGCCCGAGACGTTGCTATTGATTCGAAAGATGTGAGTTGAGACCTTGGTGGCCAAAGCCTGAAATTTTCGGTCACGCTCTGGATCTTTTTTCAGAATGTTCACATTGGAAGTAAAAGAGAGCTGAGTTGAGCAACTTTTGAATGGTGCATAGGTGTCAGATTAACGGTTCAAACCTTGCGAGAAGGGTGAGTCCCTAGCCAGCGGTGCATGTTCATTGAGGCCACGTTCGAGATCGTTGAAAGACATCGGATAAATGAATTGATGTTCAAGAAGGCTAATATGTGATTATTGTTGAGGATGACCTTGAGATGACTTGAAGGATGAATGAATTGTTGTTGGTAAGGTAATGGATTGGTGTGGTGGTCTGATGTGGTTTACTGCGATGATCACTGGTCATGATGCATTGTCGGTCGATTTTGAGACGCTATGTAGCCGGGGCCACAAACCCGACCCCGTCACACCCTACACAACCAACGCTATGATACATATTTTTTGCATGTAGCACAACTGCTGCATCTGAAAAATATGCCAGATATGGCGTCAAGTCATCATAATTAAACCTTTGACCAAATATTCTTTCTCAGAGTTGGCAGTTGGAGGATATTAGGCAAGAGTCGGTCAAATCTGTTTATCATTCTAGTTTAAACTTTACACTCAACCGCAACTAACACAGGTATCAGCTACCTCCATGCACAGCCTATCTGATTCTCAATACCAAATCAACTTCCATGTGTACACATACTACATGCTTTAAGCTGATATACATTTACTTCCAACGGAAATCCAATGTCTGTGCAATGATTCTAAGAATTGGAATTTATGGGTTTGTCATGTGGTCTATATTAAAAGTGAGAGCCTGTTATTCCTAAACATCTGTTTTCATTCATCCACCTTGTGTGAAAGCTGCATCCACGAAAGCATTTTTGCCAGAAGCTGTGTTCAAAAAAAATTCACGATGAAAAAAAGTATGCATAAAGTTATTGGAGTGCGATGAAGAATGTAGCTCCTGTTGAAAGAAGAATTTGGCCGACCATCAAAGGCAGCTATCCCATAGCATTTTGTGTGGGACTATAGTCTATACCTTTCAGAAGTTTCACCACACATACTTTCAAATATATTTGGTGTTTGAGAGTCGAAAGGCCTGAGGACTGGTGAGTGAGGACCCTGTGAATGACGGGATTGTTTTTGTAAAATACTTAATTAAGGTGTTCTTTCTCAAGTCGAAGAAGGGAGTTTCTGGTAAATAAAATCGTCCGGTCTGACTATGAAGGAATTCCTCACTTCGGACACTCCTCCGCGTCAGAAGAAATGGCTTTCGGGATTATAGAAGTTGAACAAAGTACACATTCAGTAGAGACCTCCTTGTATTCTGGTCAACAAAGATCAAGCAACTGTTCGCAGTGTGAGACAAATATATCAGATAGTCAGATTAAGATGTAAGGAGTGAAAAGTGTGTTGATAATGTCCATCTGGTCACACATTCGAGAAAATTTGGTTATTGGAGATAACAATGTGGTGAGTCTAAAAATGTAATTAAAGAAATTTCGAAGGTAAGATCGGAATTAGGAGAGCTTTCAAATCACTGCACGAGGTTCTCATCATCGATTGAAACCCCGAGATCAAAAGACGTGTGGGAAACTTTTACTAAAGTTTGCAATTTCTTGAAGTTGGGTGTCCCCAGTCCCGTGACCCTGAGGCGACGAAATGCATCAGTGAGATTTTCATAGCGAAGGTAGATGAATATAACTCAACGGATCCCACCCCTCCCGAGCAGCGAATCCTTTCGTGTCACACCCACTGGAACTACCAGATGTGATGTCATTCAGTCCACGAAAGCCCACTGAGTAAAGCCAGGGATTTAAATAGCCAAGAGAGCGACCACCACGAGACAGACTATAGTCGTTCAATAAGCTGATAACTGACGCAAATGTAGGGGCAGATGCAGATGTACCCCCGACTTGAATTTCTCCCAAGATCAGCGTCTGAGGCTATCACTCCGAATGATGCCAAGGGAATCACAAAAAATACAAACCTCTCACGAATCTTCCCTGCCAGGCGATCACATATTTTGCTCCTTGCGCGGAAACGTCTGGATATCCACGACCCGTAACATTGTATAAACCAGAGTGTGTGCTCCCAAGCGATAAAAAGTAGTTCTTCACTACAGATTTTTGCCACTTCGGTCTTGGGAAGTAATTGGCTAGTCGTGTGATATTGTGTGATACATGAAGGATATAAACAAGCAGGGTTGATGCCACTTCAGCTGCCTGCACATGCCATTTTATCACATGGAGAATTGAGATGCCTACAGAATCCACCCCCGCTGCTAAATCCACCAGGGCCCTCCTTGGAAACCGCGACTTCAGGCTCAAAATTCTCCGTAGCCCCCACAGACGTGACGCTGATACGCATTCAATATCAGTCGAAGTAGCCCTTTTTTTCAAATTCTAATGTGCCTCTCGGAGACTCACTAAGGACAACTTGCAGGAAATATAGGTGTAAATGCTTTACGCTCCTGCGATATGACATATACAGATACCGTATTCGATTATGTATTCGTCAAAAAATCAGCCTTGAGAGTAGGTATCAAGTTAAGGAGATACTGACTAAGCCATCATTTGTTACGCAACGGCCATCTTTACCAACACCGTCATCACCAGAAGAAAATATGACCGAGACTCCGCGAGCCCCCAGCTGGGCAAATCCATGACAAACCTTTCGAGCGTATGACAGAGGGACAGTCTGCTCATCGTCACCGTCTGAAGATATATTGTGAAGAAGAAAACATCACCATCAGAAGAAGCACATTCAGCTTGATGGTCAAGTGATTTGAGCAATGCGAGAATCCAGTCTTACAAGAAGTAGAAATTACTCGAGGAATTTCAGAGTTATTCAAGGAAAGGATATATTCTAGCCATGCAAGATAAGGCTCGTTGGTGTTGACAGAGCTCGTACGGTCTGGCTGGAAGGGAGGACTCCCACCAACAGTCCAAAATACATTCGGAGTAGGGGAAGTGAAGCCCAAGACGGTTTGAGTATCTAAGTTGGCCTAGAACGAAATGGAAGAAAGTTCAGTTATGTCATTTGAGGAAGCGTGATTCATTCCTTTTTTTTCGAGCGAATCGATTTTTATACAACATCGCTAGCTTGAAATCCACCGACCTCAATACCAGTTTTTCGAGAAATCTGGTCGGGGCTCAAGGTCTATGGATACTCACAAAGTAAACAAGAAAGTTATTCTCAAATATGAACGCGAGGTCCGATGGCAGTCTTGATCAAAAACATACCTGTGGATTCTCACCACCATTGACTGATACCACCTCAAAAGTATGTCCCTTTTGGTCTGGTCTTTGGAGGGCGAGGAACCTCTGAGTGTCGTTGAAATTTGCAGCCTCGCCCAGAAATCCGGTGATTCCGATACGATTTCCCATTTGGATAGCCTTTGGTTCATAATCAAAGGTCTGGTATAGTTTTCTCAAACAGTCATTTGTGACAACATCAGGATTGGTACAGTTTTTGGTCATTGTTGTGTTGAGGAGAGATGATTCGTCTTGAGATAACTCCTCTGCTACCCTTACCCTACTGCGCTGCTTTTTCAAACGGCCGAACTGCGTAAATCAGATGTAACAGGTCAAGATCAGCGCAATAATGGAGAGGATACGTTCATGGCTTCAAAATCACTCGAGTCTCATAGCTTACCATCGTAGTAGGCTGTCCGAATATAGAATCATGATCAACGTAAGACTGAGTGAAGTAAAAGTGACCCGAGGACGCGGGATGACTCACCTGGACAACGTCAATATGCCTATGCAAGTTATGAGGGAGACTAAAGCTTTCTGTCCGAATAATCTGATCTCCGTCAAGATGCTGAAAGATAGAGTAACTCGTATCTAACATGTATTCGACTTGTGGCAAAGGCACATCTGTCACAGTGACCCAGTCTTTCATTTTACTCCATTGTATTCTATGTCGTTGGATTTCGTGGCTCCTTAACCAGTCCGATACTGTAGCTATCGCGTCGTCATCCGGTTTGCTTAGCTTATTGGACTGATCATCGGTTAAATAATCAAGATAAGAAGAGTGCGAAGGGTCCGAGATCCTTCCGAGGAGCTCATCAATGGCGCCTTCCAATCGAGTCTTCAGCGCAAATCGGAGGTCTATCTTGTGGTCTTGTGGAGGCCGGGCGGAAAGCTTGGTGAAGGTACTCGGCGCTCGATGCGTCTCAAACAAGACCTGCCGTTGATGCCAATAAAACTCCCTTGAAGAATGGACCGCTCTCGCAGTACTCAAACAAGTCAACACAAGCAGGAGTGATAGAGTCCCGACCCAATCCCTCATATTGATATTATATTGATATTATAAAGGTCCGATAAGGAGACAGATGAATGATAGAATACCGGGATTCAATATATGAGTTGAGGTTACTTGGCTTGTAAACTGAGTTGACGGACAAAAAAAATCGGTTCTGGAAAAAATGCCAGGCATACGCTTCGCTTTTTAGGCTAGGAAAATAGCAGCTATAGATAAATGTGGGACAAGTAAATCCGACTAGATGCAAAGACAGCTTTTGATATGCACATTGTGTTGGCATATCATTCTCTCTTAGGCTTTGGGTGCGCCGTAAGTGATCATCCAAGCTTGTGCCCGGTGGTGAGTAGACCTCTACAAGTGAAGCAATATACCCCAATTATGTGCGCTTTGAGAAGGCTGAAGAAAACTTTGTCTATGCTTGAGTGTTAAAAAAGATTGAGCCATGTATGTAGATTCTTTTCGGGCCCCATTCTTTTCCCTGGGCGGCCAGTGATCAATAGCCTGATTCTGGAATTTCATTTGGCAGATTCGACAAAGGAAATGGATGTACACAGCCGATTGTCGTATATTTTGATGAAAGGATTCGATCGCTTGTGTGTTAGATAGTCGCCTTGCAGGAGAGCTTGTTGATCTCAGAGCCGAATTCATTATCTCCATATTGATATGAAGAGGATATGGCGCATTCATTTCTGAGATTCAAATTCTGCGTCCGAAGGGTGGTCTCGATAGGTCTCGTTTGAGCACGATGTGCGAGGTGTTTGACCAGAGACCATTGAACATCGACACAAGTGACTGACAAGGTCAATGAATATAGATAGTGACTGGATATATAAATTCAATACCAACATTAGCCAATCTTTTTGGTAAGCTGATCAAGGTTCAAGGCAATTAGGGCACCCAGAAACGCTGGACTCATATGATATTTTACTGCTGAAATTACATTTTGGATACCAATTGATTCAGAATATTTGGCCTTTGATGCTTCACTGATAGAATGGATGGCTTCTTTTATACTCTGTTCCATGTCCTTTTCAAGCCTTTCAAAGAACATGTGGACATGTTGTGAAAAGTTTATATTTTCATACACCACAGATCTGCCAATTCTTGCAAGATAACTTGCGGGTCTGCCACTGATCTATTTTGTTTTATCACATCCTGCTCAGAAATATATGGGATCATGGAGCATGAGAAGCTGAAACTTGGCAATGGGGCCTTAATTTACACTTAAGCTTAGCTAAGTCTGGGGGTGTGGATGGTCTTCCCTTGGAGCTCTCCTTGGAAGAAAATTGTAAATAGAAATGGATGTGTTGAGAATTTGATATTGTTTTGAGGGGGCATAAAGACAGTTTTTCTTCCCCAATTCAAAATTGGATTCCCTATCAGGCTGGGTTGAATAGGGAATTTCTTTTCAATATTCAACATGTAGATTGGTAGATTGGAAGGGGTTGAGAAGTTGATTGGATCATTTTTAATGAAAGTTTACCAAGTTTATTTTGATCAAGATCAAAGATCTCAACCAGGTACTTTTGAAGATTGAACCTGCCATTAGAAACTAGATCTTTGATCAAGACCTCTTTTGGACTTCCTTGAGGTATTATACTCAACCCCCCAAAAAATCAATAACCACAGCTTTCTTCACTCTTTCAATTGCTAAACTGACCTGATATGGGCAATAGGGAGTGTTTGATGAAGACCAAAGTTTTGAGTAGACATTGTTGTCTATCTTTCCAGATAAATCATCTATCTGCCTTGGAACCATGAGATTGTGCCATATTGCTAGAGTTCCTTTTAATATGAGTACACTTGCTGTAATTCTGGATTGGCGGTGGGAATAATGAAGCTTTTCTTTTGCCCCTTCAATTGTGATCAAGTTTTATGAACCTTGAACTTTTGATTTTGTGTATGTCCGTACTTTAGGACAACATGCACCGTGTTGAGCACAAAAGGATTTGCCTAGTTACTCTTTTTGCAGATGTTGTGAGCAAGGTGCAGCCATGACCAGAATTTGATACTGCAAGATCAAGCTGATTTTGTTCAGCAAACAATCCCAAGCTTGATTCCTCGTGGATTTTCTTGCATTTGGAGTTCAAAGCTTCTTTTTCTTGGGAGGTTGTTATCACAAGTATTCTTTTTTAGATTTTGTAAGCTCCATGATATCTCCTGATTTCTGGTTAAAGGATGGTGAGGATCTCATGAGAGATTTGGTTCCATTGATTGAGAGATATTCCAGCACTTCAACATCCGCATCCTACATTAGTGCATCCTCAATATCTTCCAGTCAACTCTGCAAAGCTTGACCAAACTATCGCGTCGAAGCACGGGACTTTGGGGATAAACTTGGGCAAGCTTTGCAGCAAGACCAGAAACGAGAGAGCTAGTAGACTCGTTCGAGTACAACCATTCGGATGGGCACTGTGATGGTACCAGCCATAGTTTTCCGCAAGTGATACTGAGCCTAGCTCCCAGTTTGTAGCCATACAAAGCATACGACCCCAATCTTCAAAGTGAGTCCCCGTTTCTCCAATGATAAACAATCCATCAGGGAGGAAGTATTTGATGGTTTCGAATTGAAGTCGATTTCGGTATATTTGCTCACATTTTCTCTTTTCATGTTCATTGGCTAAACTTTTTTCAAGTAAAAATCGAGGTACAGCTTCAGCAACACATCCCTTACAATCACCCTTAATAGCGATCGGTTTCCATGAAAATATGTTCTTTTGTTTCAGGTTATTCAACTTCAAAATATAGCATGTGACATTACCGGACAAAGGTAGACAAGACAAGAAACAGTCTGTCTGACCCGTTTAGCAATGCGACTTTTTCAAGTTTCGAGATGGCGAGAAGACCACGCAAATTTGCAAAATGATCTTATCTCACTCGTGACTCAGCAATCCATCTCTGGTCTCCAGCCAAACCAAACCTGATGATTCAATTATACAGTATAACATAATATTAACTCTATCAACGCAACACCCCATCAAACTGGCGTTCACCTACTGTACCAATCACCGTTCGCAAATTTGAAGTAAGAACCCCGTCTTTCCTTGAAGCTCGTCCTGAATCAAATACCAACATCTGGGCACAATAGATGAAGGTATGAAAAGATCTAAAGCTGAAATTTTCTGCATATTGTTGTCCGAATGTGATTGCAAAGTTTTCAAACTAGTTTTCTTGAAAATTTCAATATTTGATCAAGTATGACTGATTTGGATTACCTACATATTTTACTTTGATACAGATTGGTTCAATGGTCAATGGAAATTTGAGAAGAATCATTTTACTAAGCTTAATGTCGGGGATTGCAGTCAAACCAACAATTTGTGACTTGTTAAGTGATACAGAGAGACTTGAACTCATAGGCTTCTCCGACACTAGAAGATTGCGCACGAGTCTTGAAGACGACGACAAAGATCCGGCGTCTGAAAAGATTGACTGCGCACAGGTGACATGTGACTCCGTGGATAGTGAAGTATGCGAGAACCAGGGTTGCTGGAAAGGCTGTCTTGCACATTTAGGTCATTGTAGCGCCGCAGGGATGTAATGTTTGAGTGGAAAGGTGGATCTTTTATTGTATTTCTCGAATGCTTTTATTTATACCATCCTATCCATACTCAAGTTGTCTCTCCTGTGCCAGAGTTCCTTTTGGTCTCTACTTCTGCAAGGTCTTACTGTTATTTATTCTCCATGTTCTTTTGCAAGTTTTTGTATAGTCGATTCTCACAGAGCTTGGTATTGGGAACCTGTTCAGTTCCTTTATAAATTTCATAGAAACTAATATTGTTATCAGGCTTTATCCAATTTTGTTTCTGAGAGGGGCTCTCTGAGTTCTTGAATCAGTCTTAATCAAAAAAATGATGACATTCATAAGATCTCTTTCAAATGATGTATTTCTGTCTCCTATTGTAAATATAATCATCTTCCATCCTATTTTTTTTGTTCTAAAATCTCGTGTCAAATTACACCATGGGAGGCTTCTGTGCCAGCAATCAGTCGAGCTCGGCCTGAAACCGGCCGGGCCAGCACCCGGTCCTCAGACTGCCCCTCGCCGGCCTCCTTCACGGTCTGTAGACAGCCGTTCATGCAGGCGCTTTTCCAGCCGCCGTGCGGCCACATCCGGGCTGCCTGCAGGCCTCGCAGGATATTGTACGAAGCAACACCGCCTGAAAACCGCCCAAGCCCAGGATCTTGAGTCCTCCGTTCTTTGGCAAAACTCCGGACGAACCACACCCTTCACCCATCATCATGCCCACCGATCCTTGTCAGTTTACTCACAGACTTCAATGATTGTCCCCCAGCTGATCTGATCAACAATCCAGACATCGAATCCGTCTCGAAAGACCCCGCCAACCCCAGGTTTCGATGCAATGCTTGCAACACCCGCGGAATGGCCAATTATGAACATCACATCAAGTCCGCTGCTCACCAACTCAAGGTTGCGAGGTTTGTCAACCGCCTGGCCGACGAAGAGCAGATGCTCGTCGGGTTATCTGGGCAACTGCCGATAGAAACGGATACACCAGTGACCCCTCTGATGGAGACAACCTTTGAACCCGATCCCCAAATTGGAGATAACATTCGACCTCCTTCTCCTCTCACTCGCCTTCTGTCACTGGACGCATCCGACTTTCTTGGAACGAGTTTTGATACAGACAACTGGAATGACACCGATGCCCATATTGGTTTCGATAGGCTGCGTCAAGCCCTGGAGACCCTTGATAACCTCGAGTTTGACGACGACGACAACGACGTTCCTGAAGACGAGGAACCTCATGATCCCAATCTTGCGCGTGCTCGAGCACGCGAAGCCATTGAATGGCATCCATTTAAAAACAAAGAGGTTAGTGAGAGCTTCGCGCGTTTGCTGGCCCTAGAGACTGACACATCCGTCTTCTCTCAGCAGGTCGCAGGATTGTTAATCATCGGGTCACCTCGACATCTCATCTCGCGCGCACAGTACCAGATCATACGTTCTATCATACGTATATGTAATGTCTATCTCCCTGAATGGGGAACGCTCAGGGCCCTCAAAGAACGACTCCGGTCAAGGCTGGACATGTCATTGTCTGAATGATTTAGTCCCTCCGGAATACCTTTGTTTGGCTTAACGGTGAAGTCGATAATCACAAACGTAAGTCCCTTTGATCATTATTGACTTGATGGGATCAATCGTAATTGCCTGGTTTTTCATCCCAGGAGTTGGCCAACCCAATTGTAAGCCCTCACCTGGTGTTCGTACCTGAGCTACCGCAAAACGAGAAAATCACCCAACTCTCTCAATCGACCAAATGGCGGGAGTGTTACTCCCCTGACCTTCGTGTTCAAATGGTCGTCGCAAACTCTCATCATTTCTATATATACGAACTAGTGGAGCTCCAAACCGGCGAGCTGGTTGTGCCCGTGTTCTTCTTCCAACACGAGAAAAAAACGAAAGCCAAGTGCCTTCGGGCAACAATTCAAAACAATATAAGTAACCCGGACCATCTTAACATTATCATACCTCAAGAACCTCCGTTCAACTCAGACGAGTTGTACACCTTCGACGTAGAACTCTTTGGGAAAACCTTCAACGAGATTACCCTGGAAAATGGTCAGCATCTAAGAGATCTTTGTGGTTCAAACATGTATCGTAGGTCTCCGAACAGAATTGTTTACAGTGATGTTTCTGGTTGCTGACATTATATATTGCTATGTCTGGTGCTTGTAGAGCATCATCAAGTGGGCGTGGTGACTCAACCCCTTCAAAACCCATGGCGAGCCAAAGCAGGAGGCAAAGTCATCCGGCATGTACCTATCACACTATACTCAGACGATACATCGGGGAATGTTTCCAAAAAATGGAACAAACACATGAGTTTGTACTTCACCCTCTCTGGACTGGCCCCGGAATGGACCAATCAACAGTTCCATATCCACTTTTTGGCGACTTCGAATTCGGCTTCAGCACTGGAGTTACTTGACGAAGTGGTGGATGATGTGAAGTAAGCACATGTCCTTCCCTTTCGTTATCCACATGTTACCCTTTAGTGTCATGCACGCTGACTTGGTGTGGCCTTTCACAGTGATCATGCCGAAAACGGCTTTGTCGCATATGATCACATGCTGAAGCAAGATGTGTTGGTTATGGTGGTGGTTCTGTGTCATTTGGGGGATGCCCCCATGCATGCAGAGATCTGCAACACGACAAATCCGGCAAATACATTAACACCATGCAGGATGTGTGACCTTCGCGTGGACCGCAAAATTGATAAAGAACAACCGCAGTTTGTGCGCGATTTCTTGGGCCGGAATGAGCGTGGGGAAAAGGTGAGTGCTCTTCTGTTGCCCTGACGAGCGGTCTGTTCTGACCATGACGTACAGATCTCTCTGCCGACGCGACAGTTGTCAACCTTTGACTACTAACTGGTAAATAGAAAGTGAGAAAAGGTTAAATGAATGCTCACGAAATGTATGTTCAAGCCAAGCTTTTGAACTTATTTTTCGGTTCTTTGTGAAAGTGATCAACAGCCAGTCTTTGAATATCTAGAGTAGGGTAAATTGGTACCAAAGTGGATACTTTCGTAAACTAGCTTTGGCTTTGCTTCAGCAAAAAAGTGATGAACACTAGTTCGATCACCGATTTATGTTAGAAGTATACGGTCGAATAGCTCTGACTAAACGATCTTCGTATATCTTCGAAAGAAAGATAGGAAAAAAAAAGAGAAGATGACAAAAGAAAAGGATACGAGGATTACTGAGCGAAGTGTTTTAAAGGATCTAAGATAAGATGTCTGAAATAACAGTTTCTAAGTAAATTCGTAGGAAGATTTGGAAAGTGGGGCTGTTCAATTTCTATTCTAACTAAGTGTTTTACTTTGAGAGAATAAAGTTTTTGTTTAAAGGTTCTAGATGATAAATCGGATGATCCTCCTTCTCTCTGTTCTTAGAGAGATCTTATTTATATATCTGTTTTTCTTGGTTAAAGAACTTTTGGTTCGGAGTCTGATTGACTTGGCGTTTCGAACGTAATTGGGTTAATTATAAATTTTAACCAAAGTGGTTGGTTTCTATCCCTGGTTTTCTCGATAAGGGTTCTTCTCTAAATCCCTGGATTAGCCTAGGTATCGATCTGGGCTAATTCGGGATATTCCTTTTTTCGTTTTGGTTCACAACCATTTTATAAACTAAATTTGTGAATCTATTCGTTATTAGGTCTTTCTTAATTGGTGCACTCTTGAAACATGAGTGGTAGAGTTGTGTATGAAATAAATAAATATTTTGTTTAAAATAAGGGTTCAACCCTTACTGAGTTTTGTGTTCGTGATCTTTGTCAATGCGATAGAAGTTCTGCTCCGCAGAACTTCTTACTGGTGACAACAGTGGCATATGACCCTGGCACGCACTCGAGAGCTTTGGGCTCTGGCGCAAAAGCGCAACACAAAAACGCTGGTCGAAGACAAGGCACGAGTTTATGGACTGCGAGACCCTTTCAATGATTACTTCGTCAAAAAGGTACATGTAGCTCTCGAAAAACTTACTCAGAATGAGTATGACACGCTATGCCAAGAGCTCAATGAGGAAAAAGGCCTCAAGTTATTTAACCCCATGCTAAGACTGAAAGGTGAGTGTTACATTGTTTTATCACGCCCAGTTCCCGAACGTCTTCATCTTCGGATGTTCATGTTTTGCTTTTGTTGTGATGTTACCAAAGGTTTCAACGGGCACTTAGACACCCCTGTCGAAGTGCTTCACGTCGTTTTGCTGGGCATCACGAAATATCTCTTCCGTGACCTGATGAAGGGTTTGACACCCATGAAGGTAGGTTCAGATAAATTTAACAACATCACGGCCCGTTGGCGATCTTTCAGTCCCCGAGGTTTAAATATACCTCCAGTTCAGCCCTTAAATCTCATCCAATACTACCAGAGCTTGGTTGGCAAGGACTTTTGCACCGTCCTACAGACAGTGCCATTCGTCTTGTTTCATTATATGACCAAAGATCAGCATCACCTATGGCTATCTCTATGTTTGTTAGGCTCGTATATATTCCAAACAGAAATCACCAACATGGAAGTTTACCTTGCCGAGTTGGACAATCATATCTCTTCCTTTCTTCATTAACTCACGAGCATCACCGCACAATGGTGTAATAAACCAAAATTTCACATGCTCCTGCACCTTCAAGAATCAATACGTCGATTTGGACCTGCTTGTTTGTTTGCCACAGAAAAAATGGAATCTTATAACGGGAACCTTTGAGATGCTTCAGTACACACTAATCACCAGAGCCCGAGTCGTGATATAGGCAACTCATTCATTACCGAGGCAATGTTGCGCATGATAATCTCCGGTTCGTCTTTCTTCGACAAGGATCTGCAGGCTCGAGTTACTGGGGGCCCTCGCGTGGTTGAGCTATTCACCAGAATACCTGAATTAAAGCGGGCAATGGGACTGAATGAAATTCCGAAACGGGAATCTCTCATGAAATCTGGACGTGAGTGGCCGTGCGTTTGCATTTTGGCGTTTTTGTAAGGTTTCTAATTGGAAACCGTTTAATTCTTAGGCCTGGTCAAAGGCTTAGTCACGTGTCCACCGATCTTACAGGCTCAAAATGCTGAGGCTCCGTGGCAATGCCTCGAAAGCGTCACCTTGGCCTGTGGGCAAACGGTGCGCCCACATGATTTTGTGTTGGTATGTACTGGGCACGCGTTTGGTTGAAGAGTTTCATGGTCACAAATGCTGACCATAAACTTCTTTGAAGCTATGCACAAACTCAACCCTGGCCCAAATCCAAAGTATTTGGATTCCCGAAGGGAAGGCCGCGGCCAAGACCGTTCTGGTTATGAAACAGTGTAACAAAGGACGCCTGGTACCGTTCTATGGGATGCGAGAGATACGTAAGACGGATCATGAATTCGCAAGGGGTGTGAAGGTACGCGCAATCGCCCATCTATTTATTTGTTGATACACCATAAACATGAATAACCTGGTCTTCATGTTAATTCGGTTAATACCCTTAGGAGGTCGACATGGTTTTAAACGTTCAGCACAATTGCCACAAAGGCAAATGCGCTATCACCATGAACCAAACGAAACGCATTGAACGGAAGATATGTGACGTGCTTGTTTCCGGAATGAGTCATGCTGACTCAACATCGTACATTTTGAACTCAGCGGCTCAGTACTCGGGAGAAACCCATCGTCGCATAGCTGAGGTCACGGTGGCACCAGTCACCCCGGAGTTATGGAACGAAGGAATAACTGAAGGCGTGAAGGTCTGGAAGGAGGCAACCCGGAAGAAGCAAAAACCCTCAAACGAATCTCATGATCCAATCTTGTCATGAATTGGATCTTGTGTGGGACTCACACACACCATTTGTTTTTAAATTGGTTTTGTTTTTCACTAGAAGAGATAATGATCTCTGTGACCGATGACGAGCAAGAACAAACCTGAGAGGAATCTAGTAAGTTACTAGAAGAGATAATGATCTCTGTGACCGATGACGAGCAAGAACAAACCTGCTCGAAGTGATGAGTGAAAATCGGTAAGATATTTATTAAACAGCACGAGTACAAAAGGTAAGTGAAAGATAATAACCTGAGAGGAATCTAGTAAGTTACTAGAAGAGATAATGATCTCTGTGACCGATGACGAGCAAGAACAAACCTGCTCGAAGTGATGAGTGAAAATCGGTAAGGAAAAAGAGAAATACAATGAGCCAGAAAGGACCTCTTTATATACCGCACACATCACGTACAAGGACACAGTCACAGCAAATGATGTAAGAATGATATCATCAAATATGAGACGAGATAACAATCATTAGAGACGAATAAGTAATATGAAAAAGGATTTAAATATAAGATAAGATAACCCAAAGTAACATCATCGTCTACGACTTCAATTACTCACACACACCATTTGTTTTTAAATTGGTTTTGTTTTTCACGGGAAGCCGCTCGTTCTATGTTATTTTTTTCTGATTCACACGATGTTATGAGATTAATGGTCTAAAGAGGTCCAAAATAATTCAAAGTCCCTCCTTCCCACTGAAGGAAACCCCCGCCGATTTAACCAGTGAATCTGCCTTCGCCTCGTTCCAAACGTCCCGTCGCTTCAAGCATAAATGGCAGAGGCATCAGTTTGTTTCAAAAGCGCCGAAGGTCGCGCGTGTCACTTACCATAAGGATCAAAGTGACGACGCAGGCAAGTGATTGCGGCACGCGCCTTGCTAGCATCACATATGATTGTTTCATGATCAGGATGAATTGTGCGACGAATCACATCGAGGGCCAAGCGGTCTATGACTAAGTTCACCGCTGATGCAACTATTGGCCGAGTGATATCCAGATAATCCTCCACCCCGGTTAGCCACTCAATGGCATCTTCCGTGGTGTCAAGCCATAACACCCAGTTGGACGCATCTTCCTCTAAAGGATCCACCGCTCGCAGAACGGTCGGTATCTCTTCCATTTTCAGAAATAAATCGCGGACGGCTTCGTATTCGGCCCTTTGGAAATCGCGAATCGCATTCATCACGCCTTGAATTGACATCGTGCCTAACCCCCAATAAGGAACCAGTGGTCGCGACGATGGCGAGGTCAGCTATTGTCTTTTGGACTCCTTTGGCTGAAAAACAACTAACCTAAACTCCTGAGCAAGATGATCGATAGGCGGTATTGGTGATAGGATGCAAAGGGGACTGAAAATGCACATGCAAAGAACGTGCCTCAGTCGAAGCCGTTAATGGAGCGACACGCGATAGCAACCTCCGTCCATAACAGGCCTGCCAATTGCCTTTGCGAATGGCCTTGCGGCGGCGCCACTGTACGGTAGGGCCAATTCAAATCGACGTTTTGGGACAATTCGGCTCCCAAATGGGCAAAGTCAAGTGGACAAGGTCAGTCTCCTTGAAACGGTCTGATTGCGAGCCCCCAACTAACACCATGTCTCTCTTTGGCATCAATGGTCATCTGGCCCACTCACAGTTTGATTTGACCTCTGAACTTCATAAGGCCTCACCCGAGGCCCCCATCATATTTCAACGTCCTATAAACCCAAACCAATTTTCCTTTACATCTTGATTTCCATCACGGCGATGTCTTTGAATGTGCACCGATCAATTGGTCTGTCATCCCCTCGCTTGTTTATTTGGTTCAGAAGGACATCTGACCCCGATCATCACAACCTGCAGGCAACCTCTCCCAGGAGTCCAGTGGATCGCCAGCTGGCTCAAATACCACTCGCACGCCGGCAAATCCCAGTTCAATCCGATCACTCCACAACATGCTCTCCTTACGGAGCCATTCTGGTTTGTTTCAGTCTGATTACCTAAATTGATTGACACGACATTCACCATTTTGTAACTCGCCCACCTCTCCCACTTGCTAGGTGGTTGACCGAATCTTGTCTCTGCTAGAAGCAGAAATGATCGTTCCCAATTTCCAGGCGCCCGAAAGTCCGGATCCGGCTCTTCTAACCTCACTGAGTTTGACCGACCCGATCGGGATGACAGTGCTCACATGGTGGACACAGACGAACAGAGACCAGCCAGGCCACTCCGCGCAAACGAGATGATCTTTTTCAAAGATGCAGTGACGGATAGCGGCATCAATGAACTCCACCGACTCCAGGCGCTCGCCCTTGCCGAGGTAATTTATCTCTTATGAGACCCCAATGATGGCACGGATGCTGAAGACCAGCTCCTCAGGCCCAAGGCCCTTTCCGACAGGTCCTGATAAGTGTAGCGCACGCGCAACATACCTTTCAGCTCTCCCAGATGTCTGAGAACATCTTGTCGTCTTCGCGCAAGGTTGATGGGGTCATTAATCACCTCGAGGACGCGCTCAATTCATTCTTGAACAAGGTCGAAGGTGTCATGAATAAGCTTGAAGACGTGATGGAGAAAGTCGAACGCATCTCGGACAAGGTTGACGGGATTGCCGATCACATTGATACTCTCACTGAGCTCGTTCAGTCCAACCCGAATGCCGCGACCCATGCGACTGGCAATGGACATGTTGACGCCGATGACGCGACATCTACTGGCAGTGTGTGGGTCTGCGCGACGGAACTGCGGGTACGTCACCAACATCTAGACTGGTTACTTTCCTTCATCATACACCTGCTAACCCCAAAAGTTTTCAGGGCAAAATATCCACCCAAGCTTACCGGTTCATCAATAAGGCCACCCTGGATTCCTACACCGCCTTGGAAACCCCAGGACGAGTTTGGCTAGCTAACTCGCTCTACAATAGCATCAAGGTGAATTGATCCTTGAACCCATCCCTCCCGCACGTGGCTCATTATATTTCACTTCTGAATGACTAGAGTGCCGTGCGTCAAATCGCGGCAGTTGAACCACTGCTGCCGCGACAAGTCAACGGCGTTACCTCCGTCCTTGCGGCAAGGGCTTACGATTCTGAAGTCAAGAACGTGTGCAAGCACGTCCGCGAGAAGCTTCACCTGCTGGTGCGTTCTATTTTGGTGTCTTGATTAGGAAATAACCCTACACACACTTATGACCATTTGGCACAGCTATTGACTGGGGTATATGATCCGAAAAACGCTGTGGTCCACGGCGCTGTGCCAACTCTGAAGTCACTGGTGCATAAGGTTAGTCTCTTCATGTTTTGAGATTGTGCATCTCCGTAGTCACCCTTGCTAACGTGCCATTCTCCAGATTGCCATTAAATTTAGACAAGTGGCGGACCATGTTCCGATCGAGACCGTTTGGGCCAGCACCAGCGAACCTGAACGTGTTCGAATGGCTTATCTTGTGGGTTATAATCTCATCATTAGCGTGTATTAAACTTCCTCTGATGTTTGGTTCATTTTGAACGCTCACAGCGTCGAGAGGCCCTTCACATTTTCCAAATCGGGAGGGGGTCGAGCTCGATCTGGGCGGAGGTTGACCGGCAGCTTGATGTTCTACGAGTCTGTGGGCGTGATTATGCAGCATCGTGAGTATTTAGTACCTGATCATGATGCTCAATGTTCACGCACTGATGCAATAATATCTTTCAGATTTTATAACATCATATATGACGATGACTGTAGCGCGTTCGATGGCAGAAACACTTATACTGATATAGCCGAAAATGTTTCCTTCCGTTTACCATTTGAGGAGGACATCGTCGCGGGCATTGTGGTCACAGGGGGCGTCGTCACAAACGCCTAAAGCACTGGCACCAACATCATCCGTCAAGCGCTATCACAGTGCCACCATTGGCATTGCATTTTCCGCCATTTTTGATTCAACTTGTGTGCTCAGATAGTGTTTTTCTTTACTCAAAATTCACATGCTTGCCCCGCCAATGAAAAAGATTATATGTTTTATGTGCTCGACTGGTGCGGCGTTCTGATTTTGCCATGCTGTCCCCAGAAGGCGTGCTGGCTTCCACCTATATGTGCAGCCGCGCTCGTGCGTGCTTTGGTAGGTCGCTGCGGTGCGCCCAGCTGAAAACCTGCGTTGACCGCCTTTGGGCCACCCTAAGTTCATCTGCAGTCGGCTAGACCGCCGCCTGGGTCCCGCCTGACCAGGCGGCCTGCGGCCCGGCTAGCCATGGTCTATCTGCAGACCGCCCCCCTGTGCGTACGCGCGGGCCGCCTGCCAACCGCCGGGCAACTTGGTCCACGGGCGGTCTGGGCCCTCCTGGGGTGTAGGCTCACATCTATATGTTTGCTTTTGTCAAAAAAAAGCATTTATGGCGTTCAAACATGCGCGAGAAATTTGCAAGTTGTGAGAAAGTTCTGTGCAAGTTCTTTTAAACATCTTGCATAGAACTTCCACAAAACTTGCAGACTTAAGAAAGTTATGTGTGAACCTAGGCTTCCCCGCTTTGAGGACTCAGTTTGCCCTTGATGAGATACATACAGCAGGGGGTTGTGAAAAAATTAATTAAGCAAGATCCGTGCAAGATTTCTTGCACGGATCTTGCACGGATCTTGCACATCGGTTTTGCAAATTTCTTGCACATGTTTGAACGCCATAATTGTTCAAACCTCTATTCAGTCTCAGATCAGTTCTTTTTTTGGTTTGTTATTGAAAAGGCGTGCCTGGCATGCCCCAGTCCCGAGAGCCACGCGCTTTGTTAAGGGTGGTGTTATGTTTAAGCTGCACTGTTATAGTTATGCGATACAGATCACGTGATGGGCTCTGAGGTGAAAGGTGATCTGAAAATTTTGGAGTCTCGTGCAATTGGCTTCACCACATTCTTCAAACAACTTGCTCGTCAATCATCAAAAGTACACAAACATTGATGGCCAACTCAGGCTCAGGTTCGAAAGCCAACATCAAGGCCGTCATCTTTGACATGGTAAGTCTCTAGCTGATCTTCTCCAGACCTAATTCCAGAAAGTTTAAACTGACATTCATAATTTTTTTTCAGGACGGCTTACTGATAGATTCTGAGGTCAAGATTCTATGGACCTAAACAAACCCCGAAATCTGTGAAACTTAACCCATAAATTTTTGTTAACAACAGACCATTTATACCACCATCACTAACGAGATCCTAGGACCATTCAATAAACAACTTACTTGGGAAATCAAAGCTTCTTTAATGGGTAGACCAGCATTTGAATCGGCTGCTTTACTTGTTAAAAAGACAGACATACCGATCTCAGGAGAAGAGTTTACATCTAAAATGAAATCTCGTCAACTTGAAATGTTTCCGAATGTTAAACCGATGCCAGGTGCTGAGCGACTTGTTGAAAATCTTCACAAAAATGGAATACCCATGGCGGTATGTACACATAGTCACTATTGATTGATAGATTTCAGTGATCTTGAATTTTACTTGATGAAACCATTGCTTTCTCATTCAGATCGCCACTGGATCAATTCGTCAAAACTTTGATCTCAAAACCTCTAATCTAAAGAACTTATTTGCCAAGTTTGGTCAAAACGTAATATGTGGAGACTCACCTGAGATGAAACGAGGAAAACCAGATCCAGATCCATTCCTTTTGGCTGCCAAGAAGTTCCTCGGCTTAGAAATCTCACCAGACCATCAAGGCAACTTTAATCCTTTGAATCAAACTCAACTTGATCAATTAAAAGGTTTACGTCCAGATGAGATCTTAGTCTTTGAAGATGGTATACCAGGAGTTCGAGCAGCTAAAGCAGCTGGTATGCGAGTGATTTGGGTACCTGATCCAGAACTTAAGAAACTACAACTTTCTCAAGGTATGGAAGTAGTTGAAGCTGATGAAGTCCTTGACTCTCTTGAAGAGTGGGATGGGGCAAAATGGGGCTTACCACCTCTATAGTAAGATGGTCAGGACGATTCAAGCAGATATCTCAGCGATCTTGGGTGCGAACTTTCCGAAGCATACCCTTTTGTATCTTGCCCCTGGTCTGATATATAGTATCTTGATGTCAATTCATGTATGTGTCCTCTGACTCTCAATGAAATGGTCAAATTGAGAAGAACACTGCCCAACACCCTGAAATGGTTTTTGAGGGATCTTTGACCACCAATTCATTCCTACATTAGCCCAATGAGTCATATCCAATCACCATTATGACCTCTCCATCACATCCCAAGTACATGGTACATGAAGGAACCCAAGCAGAGTCAAACCCTTCAAATCATGTAGTCTGTATGCGGAATTTGACAGAACTTTCATAGAATCATTGAAGCACAGCAAAAGGGTTTTCAACTTGCTGACCAGAAATGACAAAAGAGCTCTAGAAGTAAGATATAGTGAAGCATCATTGCATACTTTTCTGAATATTAGCCTCTAAACATGTACACAGTCTCTGTCCTTTTGAAGTGGCGAAAACCAGGCTTTGAACTGCAAAGCTCAGGATTGATTTTGATATTTCTTCAGGCTTACCAGACATGGCAGAGAGGTGTAGAAGCATTATAACTCGGCACGAGGATGTCGAAAGGTGATTGAGATTGATCAATGCAAACACTTGTTAGAATGCTTGAGACTGTCGGTCACCAGTGGGTAAGCACCGGCTGGACTGTGTTTATTGTGGTGATGTCACTCTGCGGCCCAAGATGACTGGCAGGCTCACAAGGTCAGGAGCCAGACCTGGCTTTATGCAAGGCATACTTACGCCATGTGACTAATGCTCAAGAATTACACAGTTCTCGTCGGTCATTGGAGGCTTCACTGGACAAGTGTGTATAGCCATCGGTAAAGCAAGCATAACAGAGGTCACAAAGTCTGCGCGCGTGACTTGGTGAGACACGCAAGCTGATTGGATCAATGAACAGGTCATTATCGTGAAGGGAAAAGGTAAATCAAAAGAATAAATTGCTACTCAGTCTAAATCGAATTCAACGGGTGGAAAGAAATGAAACTTGACACGACTCAGTACCATCAACAACGCAAGTGAGGAGAAGTGATCTCAATAACAAGTTCCTGGTGAAATTTTGATTACCAAGCAGAATCGAAACAAAGGGTCCATTGTTTATTCACTTCCAGGAACAAAATTATAAGAGAAGATCAAACAGAATAAAAATCAATTACAACGAGGATGTATCCAAGTAGCATCAGATCACATCCGCTCCAAGTAAAGAGATGACTGCGAGTTCTCAAAACATGAAGCGAAGCGGCACACTAGGAGACAGCAAGTTGAAGGTAAAATCCAACTTCTCATGCAAAGACAGCGACGGCAGCAGCAACGGCAACAGCCATGATTCCAGCACTGCGGAGTCAATAGGAAAGTATTAGCTGTAGAGATATAGCAGTGATAGATAGTAGACACAAAAGTTCACGTACGCGGAGCGGGAGGCTTCACTCTTAGCATCAGTGCTGGCTGAAGAACCAGTGGTGTTAGTGCCAGCAACAGGCGTAGTTGTGCCAGGAGAGGTCTTGGGTGTGGTGCTAGTAGTGTTAGTGGTCGATGAGCCTCCAGTGGTTGATCCGGTGGTTGATCCGGTGGTTGATCCAGTGGTTGGGGTGGTTGGGGTGGTTGGGGTAGTCGGGCTAGTGGAAGAGCTGCGTGAGCATACACAAGCATACAAAAGCAAACAGAGATAAGAAAACGTAGAAGACCTGAAAGTCTTGAGCTGGAATTACTCACGGAGCCGAAGCAGTCCCCGTCGTAACGGGGGAAGTAGCAGTGCCAGTACCAGTACCGGAGGTACAGGTAACTCCAGAGGGAGCTTTCTGGACGGTAAACTTATCAGAGTAGTTCAAGACACCAGCACTGTCACGGATTTGGACCGTAACGTCAGTGTTGGCAGGTAAATCGGCTTTCCTAAAAAGGTCATATAGCAACAAGGCAAGTCAGAAAGGATCTCAAAAGGCGTGATGCAAAGATATCGACTACGAACCATGAGAAGCTGGTACCAGTTTGTTGACCGAGGTCTTCAAGAGGAGTACCAGTTGGTTGGCCACCAGGGATAAGTGACAAAAAGTAAGGAGCTTGACCACCAGACCACTGTGGAACAAACAGCAGAGTTAATAGTGTATTCCAAGTACAACGAGAGATTCAAGTAGGGAGAGCTACTTACACTGAGCTGAACAGGTAAGCACTGAACCACAGAGGCTGCATTGATAGATTCATGTTGATTAGATTCGAGAACTCGTAAGGGTATCGAAAGCTTCGATAACGATGACCAGATAGACAGGACTTACTAGGGGTGTTGACCATGACACCCTGGGCAGCAGCACCAGCAATAGCCGTAGCAAGGATGACGAAGGAGGTAAGACTCATTATGAAAGTTTATAAAGTGGATGTAAGGGTGGTGATGGATTTAAATTTGACGTGTCGAAGTGAAAAACGGTCAAAAGATGCGGAAAAGATGGACGATGGTTAGATTTATAATAAAAAAGTAAGATTGAACGGTAGGGAAGGAGGAGAGAGAAACGATGAATTCAAATTGGTATTTAAGGGCTGGTTTCGATATAGTGTGGGAATGATCGATGATAGGTTGAGAAGGAGCAAAGCAAAGCAAAGCAAAAAAAAAAAAGGTGAACGCTCAGACTCTGAATTGAGCTGCCCGATTGGGTAAGAGTTTGATGAAAAGAAATTTAAATTTAATTAAGTAATAAGCTGTTTAGTGAGAATCTGGCCTGAATTAACCTAAAAAACTCGACAATTATCATGAATCTAGCTACATAAGCACTATGTACCTACATACTAGTGGAGATGCGTGATGGATGTTGAAGCGCCATGGACACACACCTACACACACACACCAAATCGGAACCGACTTTCAAGCTGACCTGACTCTGATCACATCGGGCTCATCAAGAGGGGTGAGTGAGACCAATCGAATGAAGGTCAATGCTGATCTGCTTCGTGACTACGCGCTCACGGATTGCGAAAGGCATCACTCAAAACATCTGAAATCAAAACTGAAGGTAGACCCAAAAGTCAGGATACCTAGCGTTAAGGGTAATTACTTTGGAGGGTTATGTACTTGAATTTAGAAAAGTCCAAAATCGGTTTCGAAGTCTGTCATTCCAGCTCATTCGTCAGTCCTCTCTCGTGCATGAAGTTGATTCTTTCGTTTCTGTTCTCTCGGCAGAATCATTCCTTCGGGTTGCGTCATCATGACATTCTGTATTCAAAAAAGGAGGCGCCCAACTCTAAAAATGAGGGACTACAGTCGCCGCTCGATATAAGCAACCTTTTAAATGCAGAATACCTGATGCTTAAAGGGAGCGATGCATCACTTCGAAGTAAGCATAAAAGCATATTTGGGAAGAAATTGACCCTAATGCTTATTTCATCAAAGTCAAAATTGCATATGATTTTTATTGTAATTGGCATAGATACATCATAGATAATAAAAAAGCATACAAAGCATAAGAGGGCATACAAAGCATAAGAGTGTATGTCTAGGACAACGACACAAACATTTAAGACATCTGGTTTTATTCACCTTCATGGAATAGGCTTGGGGCAAAGAAGTCGGTGATACATTTTTGATTCACAAATTTGAAGCGGGCAGTACTAACATCATTTCGAAGCGAGTGTAAGGCTGTGATGTGCTTTCTCCAGTCGGGTCCATGATCATCCAAGTCGCATGGTTGATGGTTCAGCGCGTGAATGATACTGTTGATGGCAGCAGAGACTTGAGAAAGTGGCATCGGCGGGAGTGTGAGAGCACTTTGATCATCATCGTCCTCGGGATCGTCGGCGCCTACAGGTGTATCGGATGCACTAGCTTGAATGATTTCTTTATCTGTTGGCATAACCAACTCGTGATTGGGTAGTTGATTTTCAATCTGAGGATTCAAAAGATTTTTAATGCTGAGCCGATGGTCGGATCGGCATTCATCTACACCAGGGGGTAATTTTCTGTCGGAATACGAGCGAAATAGTGGTTGTGTCGAAATCTGGCCAAACGCTGGCCGAAATACCAGCGTTTGACCAGATTTTGGCTGGTATGGCTATACCAGCTGATTTCTGGTTAAATGCTGGTATTTCGGCCAGAAATCAGCTGGTCACTCGGATGGTCGGTCTGGCGAGATATTAGGGGTTGGGCGATATTTCGACCAACCGGTTTTGCGCCTCTGAGAAGCCTAGCGAAAGCAGTTGAAGATGGTGGAGAACAAGTTTTATGGGTTTCACACATCTCTTACGGATCTGAGCTCAGGGCCGAGAGTGTTAAGGTGATACCCAGGCAAGCTTTGGCCTGAAGAGAAGGGTTAGGGGATCTGTGAAAGGTGCAAAAGGCGTGTTTGCATGGCTTGTACTTCAAGCCCAGCGGCGCAAATCGATTTTCCCTGTAAGACTTTTGAACGGGTGAAGCTTTGGACTTCTGAAGACGCACTTCGTACCGGTCTGTATTTTTGCAAAGCAAAAAGACGGATCAAAATGTTGGTTAGTTATGAGTGGCTTTGGTATTGCTTTCGAGCAATCTCCAAAGCATTCCTAAAATATTGAATTGCGACTGAATTGCGTTAGGAAACCGGTTGGTCGCTTTTTCGCCCAACCCCTATTGACCAGCTCTTTGGCGAGCAGAACACCGCCACAAACCGGTCTTTCGGCCATCTTTTCGAACGTTCAAGAAGATGGCCAGAAGATGGCCGAAAGACCGTACAGAATACGGCCGAATGATGGCCATCGAGTTCACTGGCAGACTCGATGGCCATCCATTACGACCAACATGGATTGATGGCGGAAGTGAGGGTCGTACAACCCTGAGAATAGGGTCAATAAAACCGCGGTAAATGCAGTGAACAGGATGTTGATTTTTTTGAGAGCTTCAAACCGAAGAAGATCGATGATTTTTGCCTAACGTATAAAAAATAAAAAAGGCGAGACGCTGAGAGGAAAAGTTGAGAGGAAATTTGAACAGCAGGAAAGTTTGACAGCCAAAAATCCAGATGGAGAAGGGGTTTAACCTGCAGTTAAACTCATGTCCACCACGGGAGGGTCTTTTGTCAGAAATTGGCCTGACGGCGTCTGAGAATGGTCAGGTCAAAAATCAGCCTCAAGACCGACTCGCAGGCCATCTATAGGCGGGCTGCAGCCAGGCATACTGCCGGAGTGCAAATCTGTCCAAAATTAATATTGAGGAGCGGTCTGCAGGCCATTGATAGGCGGCCTGCCGCCGGGCACCCTTTACGCGGCCCAATCCGGCCAGAAATGCGCCTGCAAGTGGCCAATAGACCGCTTCCAGTGGGCTGCCACAAACGTCGCTCAAGTTGCAAAGTCCGCAACTCCAGAGATCTGTCAGGTCAAATATCACACGTTCATCCCTGGCCTCCTATTTGAAAAGGAAAACCTTCCCCAGTCTTTTTTCCACTCCAAAGAAGAGACAGTCCAGTTCAAACTTGTCGTGCTCTAGGTAAGTGTCTATTCTCCTTCTCTTACTTCCTTTACATGAACACGTACATTAAATGATTGATCTACAATTCCACAAGACGAAGACGCAATGGATTCCATTTGTTAGACAACAATTGTTGTTTCAAGATCCATCGGTCACTCCTTTGGAAATAGGTAATGTATCTTCAACTTTAACTTTGATAAAAACATTCAAATTGTTTCCAAACATTCGACCTTATTGTTCGATTCAAGGTTTTCAAACTCCTTCTGATGATGTTAACTTGGCACTCATTCCTGAAAGATCAGATTCGATATGTCAGCGTTCAATCATCACCGTGTCCATTTTCTAACTTCACCAAATCAATCAACACCAACACCCTCATCATCATCAAGATACACCAAATTATCAAAACTATCAAAAGCTATAACAACTAATGCAAATCATTTCAACTTGAATCATGATCTCATCAACTCATCAATTCATTTAAATCATTTTCATCATCAAATTACTCAAACTCATCAAACTCATGATCTTAATTCTAAGTCGGGTTCATTAATCAAACTTTCAAATAAATTATTCTGTTTTCAAACTTCAAATAATCATCAAGAACAATTATCTTTGACTGAATTTGAATTATCAATATGTGTCATTAAATCTCAACTCGATCCTATTGAAGATTTTATTCAAATAAGTGAATTATCTTCAAGTAAATGTAGAAAGGTATTTTCTACTATCTTGATGATCTTTCTGAATTTTGGAAATTAATTCTGATGATTGTTTTATCGGTTGAATTAGTTAAGAGTCAATTATCAAAAGATGAAAGTTGAAATCAAAGAAACG
Organism: Melampsora larici-populina 98AG31; assembly: GCF_000204055.1. NCBI lineage: Eukaryota > Fungi > Basidiomycota > Pucciniomycetes > Pucciniales > Melampsoraceae > Melampsora > Melampsora laricis-populina. The sequence goes on from NW_006768815.1 coordinate 378,863, forward strand.
AGAATGAGAGAAGTGAGTCCAAATCTAAATTAGATTTACTTTATTCAAAGGATAATTGAAGCTTGACTAATTTGATATTATGGTTTTAGCATATCTCAGCTGATGCAGAACTTCCAATCCTTCAATTATCTAGATCATCAGAAACATCTCAAGAAAAACTAGTCTTAGTAGAGTCATCATAGATGAAGCTTTAGCTAAAGAATTAGGTGTTCTATATCATCATCAAGAAAAACATTCAACTCATTCATCCATCGATTCGCTTCAATCTACTGCTGCTCATCATCATCATCAGCCACAGTCACAGCAGCAGCATAATCCTGAATCGAATCATACTCCCATCATCAACAATCATCATTCATCTCGTGATCGGAGTTCACTTTATAATTCAGATGGGCTTCCTACTCGATCTGCTTCATTTAGTACCACCACTCCAGTTCGTACTCCTCAACTACAACGACCTAATCCCACTTCATCCTCTCTCAAACTATCAACTTCAAAGTGACGTTGGACTTGCTTTCCAAGGAAGCCATCATGGTGCGAATGCCTGGAGGCGGGGGAAAATCAATCATTATATTGGTCAGTTTTTTCTCTTTGAAGTTTTTTTTTGCTGTGCGGAGTTCCTCTGCCTTATCACACTTGTACATAGACTGTTACTGTGAAATCAATCGTACGTTGGATATCATGTAGTGCTGTCGCTGTTGGTGCGATCAGCAATAGCTGATCTGAGCAATCGCACCCAAGCAAGTGAGTCCGAGAGCTGAATACCCGGCTAATGTGTCGGGCCATCAAGCCTGATGACCGTCAGCAGCCAAATTGAAGCCGGCCTGCAGGCGGAAACCAGCCGGCCTGCAGACCGAGCCACCTGGCGCCTGGCAGACGTCTTGCGTGAGGGCCATCTGCAGACGGCCTGCCCCTATGCAAGCGCTGGCGGTCTGCAGCTGGCCTGCCATGGCCGCCTGTAGCCGGCCAAGACACCTCTGTGGTGTCCTTGATCGGACTTGCTATTGATATCAAAAAGTCACACCTCTGCAAAGTTCTTATCGAAATAATTCAAGTTTTTGATCCTTTTCAACCATCAGTGGCCTCGTTTTGTGATGTCTGCACCAGGAGAGCCACCACTCGTGGCAGAATGTAAGTCAAATCACCCTCGATAGTATGAGCTCGAAGGCTGAGCTGTTGTGGTCAGATTTTCGCTCAATCTCGGATAGGCCATCGCATCCTTTGTACATATGTACACTCTGTGGACGAAAGCCCTTCTCGTCTTACATTACTCATTCCAAAAGCAAAACTCACAAATCCAACGTGGCTAAGCTGGAAGTGGACAAAATTGAGATGAACTTGCCAAATCCTTCCCTAGCTTCTGGATCAGGATCGGCCGCAGTCAATGCGATGAATTGGACAAGCGGCGACGGCGGCGACGAAGACGATCCACCGGATGACGGAATCGGAACTCACTCAGATGAAACAAATATCTGGAATCAGGATGACTCGGCCCTCTTTGAAACCCCAGCTAATACTCGTATTGAGGTTGAGGAGATTGTTCATGAAAGGCCTGATTTGATCTGGAATGCTATCTACAACCTTGGAATCAGAGAAGATGATGAAGAGGACAATGATGTACCTCCTCAAGAGCCCAGATTGGAAGAACAGGAAGATGAGATTGTGTATAATGATGATGATGATGATTTAAATAAAGATGAGTCTGAATCTGATGAGTGGTATCCATTTAAAAAGAAGGAGGTGCGTTGAAATTCCTCATCTCCTTCTCTTTATCTTGGACCATTGTATTTGTTTGTTTGTTTTAATTTTTTGAATGCTGAAACACGTTTTTGTTTTTATTGAAGCACCTTGTTGCAATGTTGATTATAGGTTCTACTCGTAGTGTACTTTCTCGATTACTATATGAGAAGATTAGGGAAATCTTAACTATCTGTGCAGTTTATCTTCCTACCTGGAAAACACTGCAAAGTTTACGAAAAAGTCTTAAAGAAAAAATGGGCTTAACTGTTACCAATACTCGGAGTGTGTTAGGTACTCCATGCTTTACATTACCAATTAAAGAAGGAATTACTCTGGTAATTATAAATTAATTCTTGATAAAGACAAAACCACACAACTGATTTTGTTTGTTTTTCTAGAACTTGGCCAATCCAGACATTAGACCGCATTTGATTACAATTCCCGAACTTTCTACAAATGAACCAATAAATAGACTTTCTCAATCTAAAAAGTGGCGAGAGGGGATCAAAAAAGAATTACGAACACCTATGATTGAAACTCGACACGGTCATTTTTATATCTACGAACCCGTTCAACTTCTCTCATCCGCTGTATTCGAGCTTTTTGTTCCAATTTTTTTTTACACAGACGGGGATAATCTTCTTTCAAAGTGTCTAACCACAAACATCTACAACAACTCAGTTACACAAGGTCTTGATATCTGTATTTATTCTGAACCCGATTTCTCTTCGGAAAATCTTATCACCGTCAATGCAAATGATTTCTGGCGTCCAATTTCTATGGTATATCTACCAGATGGGAGAAAGCTTAGAGATCTATGTGGATCATCTATGTATCGTATGTATTTATAATCTGTTAATGGAATCAGACGTATTCTAATGTAATTTGTTTTCACTCTTTTTAGAATCAACTGCAACCGCATTGCTTCCAATTCCCATCGAAAATCCGTGGAGATCAAAAGCTAACGGACGATTAATCCGTCACATTCCCATCACCTTGTACTCGGATGATACATCAGGAAATCAATCAAAAAAGTATAACAGTCATATGTCATTCTATTACACTCTGAGTGGTCTACCTACAAAATTATCAAATCAAGATTATAATATTCATTATGTTTCTACATCAAATGTTGCAAGTGCGCTGGAACTTGGAGAACCAATTGTTGATGAGCTTACGCAAGTCTCATGATTTTCAAATCCATCTCAAGTTCGAATTTTGATTTTCTTAAATCTCATCTGCGTAGTTCTCTGGCGACGGATGGCTTTTCAGCGTACGATTGCAAAATCGATCAAGAGGTCTTAGTCATGGTCGTAGTACTATGCTATCTTGGAGATTCTCCAATGCATGCTGAGATCTGCAATTGTATCAATCCGGGAATTACTCTTACCCCGTGTCGAATATGCAATCTTCGAGTGGATAGCAAATCTGAAAAGATGACAACAACTTATGTTCAACAATTTGTCGGTCTTGATGAAAATTTTCAACGTGTATGTCCATATTTTTATTTTTGATAATTTGAAAAACATAGAGATAAAAATAGCTGATTTTCTTTATCAAAACTTGTAGCACCCTCTAGCTTTTCGCGACTGGAACAACACAAAAGAGTTAACAAAATATATTTGGAACTTAGGTAGTAGCTTACATACAAAAGATGAAATTACAAAAGCCCGACGTCTACATGGTACTCGTGATACAGTGAATGAAAAGTTGATGAATCAAGTTCTACAAGTTTTCGATTCAAAGAAACCTGAAGAATCACGTCAGTTGTGGCAAGATCTTGACTCAAAATTTGGTTCTCGTGTTTATAATCCCTTCCTTCGGCTACCCGGTAAGCTCAATAAACATTTAATTTGATGTTCCTTTTACAGCTGACATCTTTTTTCATAGGTTTTGATGGACACCACGACACACCGGTTGAGGCGCTTCATGTCTATCTTTTAGGAGTAGCAAAGTATCCCTGGCAAGAGTTAATGACTGAACTCTCGCCGCTCAAGCCGGGAACTCCTCAACACTCAACTATCATGGCTCGATGGGCATCTTTTGATACGAAAGGACTGAACATCCCACTGATCATACCAAACGCATTCATCCAGTATTACAAGAGTCTTGTTGGAAAGGAGTATCGAGTAATCATGCAAGCTATTCCTTTTATTCTATTTGAGGAAATCAGTAGAGAAAAAAGATACTTTTGGAGCGCGCTTATTTCTTTAGCCTCATTAATTTTTCAGAACGAAATCTCAAATATGGATCGTTATCTCATTGAACTTCAAAGATCCGTTGACAACTTCCTTCTCGGTCTTGTTGGGTCTAATGCACGCTGGACAAACAAACCGAAATTTCATATGCTCACTCATTTACCCAAATCAATTCAGTGGTTTGGACCTTGTCATCTAGTTGCTACTGAAATTTTTGAAAGCTTCAACTTTGTATTACGGAAAGCTTCAATTCACTCGAATCATCTAGCACCTGGACGTGATATTGCAAATTCCTTCAACAGCTATCAAATGATTGTTCACATTCTGTTAGGTGGGACATGGTATGATCAGAAGCTTGGTCAACGGGTTTCTGCCGGAAGTGCAGTTCTCAATTTATTTTCAACAAACAAAAACCTTCAACGTTCTCTTGGTGTGAATACTGCTTGGAACACAAATAAAGGCTTGCGCGTGAAAGGTATTTGTTTTTCTTTGACATACAATAGATACAGATGAAAATTCTCACATTTTTTTCAAACTTCAATCAGTCACTCAAAACAAAGCTCCCGAAATTTCTCCTGATGATCTTCCCGAATTCCTTTCTATCACTCGTCCTAATGTAACTTGGGAGCGTGTGACTTGTTTGATCTTACCTAACAATCAGAAGGTGGAAGATGCTACATTTCTTTGGGTTTGTGATTTTTTTCAACAATATTATGTGCTGCGCTGACTTTTTTTCGCACCATCGTCAGATCAAGCCAGCAAATCAGACATCTAATGAACTGATTGCCTGTGTCAAGAGTATGTGGAAGCCTGCGGGAGAGGCACCATCCAAATGCATGATCGAGATGAACTATTGCACCCGTGGATTCATTCATCCATTTTACTCAATGCGCGAGATTACAAAAACTGATCATTCAGTGTTCCTCAAACCAAATGTATGTCATTTCACTCGAGCCAAACTTCTCACATGAAGCATTCCTCATTGATCTTTTTGTGGAGAAGGCGCTTGATACAGTTTTGAATGTTCAACACAACTGTCACGACAGCAAGTGCGTACTTGGTTCTAATAAATTCAAGCAAGTTGAACGTCAAGATACCACCATCCCACTACATCACATTGTTCATGCTGAAAATCCATCGTACATCTTGAACTCAGCCTCTTTTTACTCGGCCGAAACTCATCGGCGATTGGCTGACATTGATCAGTTGGAAATCACACCAACAGAATGGAGTCTGGCCATTAATGTTGGCGTAAAGAAGTGGACAGATGAAAAGGCAAAGAAACAGAAAAAGTGATATCTTATATTTTTTTACTTGTCTTTCACTTGTATTTGTTTACTTCAAGCTCTTGGTAGAGTCAAATATCATTTGACCCTTCTTTATTATTTTTCCAATATATCATCTACCAAAATATATGTTCCCCATGAGATTTCTGACTTATCACAAGTCTTTCATTGCCAAAATGGATGCTGTTGAAGGAGAACAGCAGATGCTCAACATGTCACTTGTTACACTTGTAACAGGTGACAAGGTGATACAGCATTGCACCAAAAGCGGTCAAGTCCCTTTTTCCAAGTCCCTTGCTTTTTCTTCTCCATCACCTTCACGTCAACCAGTCCATCCAACACTCCATCAAGTTTTTCTCATGTCATAGGGTGGTTCTGCCCCATACAATTACGGGTCTCACGGAAATGGTCCTCCACCTTTTCGTATGGTATTTTTTTATCCTTTTTTCCTTCAAAATTCTCGCAAAAAGAATTCTCTCAAAGGTGGACCTCTGAACCCAAACGATCTCAGCTCGAACCAGTATAACCTCGACTCATTTATGCCTCAGGATGGCCGTTTCAATCCCTACGCAGGACCCAACAACCCAGGAGGTCATGGGAACTCTTTACCACAGCGATTTCCCAATCCAAATCGTAAGTTTTCTTTTTATTCCCCCTTATTCTCACTTCTGAAACACATCTTGCACTTCAATTCTTTATATTTAGGTGGCTTCCAACCATCAGACCATCATACCCGTCGATCAACGTCTCCCTCAAATGATCAGAATCCTCCAAGCCATCAATCTAACCCAACTCAATCAACACTCCTTCGAGTTTTTGACACTCTTGCTGATCAAGCTAATCTGAACACCGAAAACCGAGAGCGTGCGCGAATTTGTAGTAATCGATTGGAAAACGATTCTCGATTAAACGCGTTACTTGTCTACACAGCTCAGTGTCATCAAGACATTATCCAAAGACTCGGTCAACCAACAGGATCCGAAGCCCCTTCTAATTCACCAAGCACCACTACTTCAACTAACTCTGCTCCTGTGTGGACACCTAACGAAGAACTCAAGGTCAACTTTGTTTTTATTTCATTTCCTCTAGTCATCAAACTAACCCAGTGATTGTAGAAAACCTGCGTGAAAGTCCTCCTGGAGTCTATCACCGACCCTACCCTTCAAGCTTATACTCTTACCGATGGTGTTATCTCCGTAGCAAGCGAGAAGAGGACACTCACTCACTCACTTGAGATGATTGCTCAAGTAAGTGTCTTTGGTAACCTCGCCTTTGATTCACTGTCCTAGATCATCTTCAAAACCAATAAATCCATACATTCAACAGATTGCACTGCAACGCAAGGATGATGCTTGGAAGACTCGGAACTTTCCACCAGGATGGACTAGTAAAAGTCGATTTCCCAAGGAGGTCATCACGCTCATCAAGCACAAAGCAAAAAATGCCCGAGAGAGATTACATGACATTGTAAGCAACTTTTCCTTTGATACATGCTCTCACTGACAATTATATCCATTTCTCTAGCTCCGTCACAATGCTAAGCCCAATCACGGATTTGTGAGCGACCCGCTTCCAACTTTAGAAGATATCTATCTATCTGTAAGTCCAATCGTCCTTGTTTAAATCCCCTTTTACAATCCCAATAAGTTGCCGACAGGTATGTTACTACACTTTGCATATGTAGATGGCTGGCTTTCCTGGTCTCGACAAAAAAATCGCCACTGATGAAGAAGTCATAACCGACGCTTCACGCGACCTCGCAAAGTCATCACGCTACGCATATCTGGTACGTAACATTAGATTAGGCCCATGTACATTGTCTCTTGTTCACTTATCAACATCTACATCTTTTTCAGAGAATGCAAGCCGTCTGTCTCGAGGTCCAAGGAAACGGCTCTTCAATCTGGAAAAGCGTTGATCAACAGCTAGGTAACTTGCGAATAAAAGGGCCCCGATTCACTGAAGCGTGAGTACTCCTTCTCTCATTGTTTTAATCATCACACTTATGTATTGTTTTCGTAGGTTCTACAAACTTATTCTTGACGAGCACAAGCGCATCTTCAACGGTTCAAACAAGCTGGCCGATATCAAAGCGCTTACCAACTTCAAAATACCAGACGAAGCAGCAGTGACTACAGCAGCAGCTGCGTTACCACAACCCCCCTCTTCCGAACAAAATACCAACGCTACCGGAGCCTGAGGTGGCTCAGTCATTTTTATTTATCCAATTCTCATTTATATCATTTATCATATGTATATTAGACTACTACAATATACATATATTATATTTTATTGTTCCTTTTCATGTATTGTTCTTATCATGTTTGTACCGATTGCAATACAAAAGAAGCCTATTATTTTATACAAAAAAATACCTATTTTTTGCCCGTGATCGAAGCAAACCCGAAGCGAAGAAACCTGCGAGGCCAGAATCGGTCGATGGATGGTCTTACAAAACGGTTTTCAGGCCATCCAGCAACCAGATTAAAGCCCAGTTGACTGATCAATCAAAAATCAATCGATCGGTCAACTGGGCTGTAATCTGGTTTTTGGATGGCTTGAAAACCGCCAGATGGCCCGTCTAGCGGCGGTAAGGCAATCTCGCCTTTTGACCGCCGTGCCACTGACCATCTGGCGTCGGTTCTCCACCACCAAGCAAATCTCGCCGTACGGCGGTATTCCATGACCGCCACCAGATCGTTCGGATTACCCCCTGGTGTAAACCTGGACAGTGATCAAGCTGCTTAAGAAAACCATGGTCATTTGGGCGGATCAAGTGAGATACATCTGCTTTTAGTTCAGCAACTATTCCAGTATGCCGCCAACAGTTTGTAATGGTTTCAGATGTCACTGAATTCCATGCTACATTCGCCATCTGCATTGCTTCGAGGAGGGGTATCCGATAAATTTCAGTTGCCGACTTCCCTGGATTATCTTCATATCGCCCGATGATGAGTGAGATGAAGTCGCGGCGGTAGTAGGCTTTGAATGCTGCGATGATGCCAGCGTCGCATGGCTGGAGAACACTTGTGAGGTTTGGAGGAAGGAAATGGACCTTTATGTTTGTCAAGTTGATTGTTTTGACAGCTGATCGATGACCTGAAAAGTTGTCTAACAGAAGGAGGATATGGTGTTCTTGTTTGCGGAAATCGGTGTCAATTCTCTGAAGCCAGTCACCAAAGATTGTGCCAGTCATCCATGCATTCTTGTTGTGGGTGTATTGAAGACCATAATCGTGTGCCTTTTTGCGCCTGAATGAGGTTGGTTGAGCTGAACTACCAATGAAAAGTGCTGGAAGTTTGTTGCTACCGTCAGAATTTGTACAGACAAGGACTGAGATCCTTGATTTGTCCCCCTTCACACCCGGCTTTTGTTTATCGGCTAAGGTCTTATTTGGTGGCATTCTGAAGGAAAATTTTGTGAAACCAACATCAGCTGAGTTTCTAGAACTTAAGCAGTCAGAATGAGCTGGAAGGATACATACCGATAGCATAGACCTGTCTCATCTCCATTGTAGATATCACAAGGCTGGTACTTCTTCGTCTCCTCAAGTAGCTCAGCGCGAGCAGACTCAACATCTTCGGGGTTGACGGAAGATGCTTCACCGTGGAGTGTAACCTTTCGAAGGTTGTATCGTTTTTTGAACTTAGTCAACCATCCATCAGAGCACTTCATCTCAATGTTTAGGATTGATGAAAAGTGCTGAGCTTTATTGCGTAGAATATTGTCGTTTACTGGAAGATCTCGTTCACAAGCCTCGATGACCCAGTGGTAGAGGGCTACCTCAAGATGTGGATACTTGGCCAACCGCTGTTTACGAATTCCACCTCCGTTTGTTGCAGCATTGTTGCATATCTTCTCTTCGTCTCGGAGCCAGCGACTGATTATGGACTGCTTGATCTGAAAATGACGAGCAGTCTCTCGTTGAATTTTACGCCCATGAGTGTTATGCCATGCAATAACTTCACTCTTGAAAGCCAGATCATAGCATTTACGTCTTGCAGGTTTTGGACTACGTGGTTTACTCTTCTTAGTGTTGCTCGGAGTCTCAACAATCGCATGTGACACCACTCGGCGTTTTTGACCAGCTACAACTGGTGGTTTAGCCACCGAGCCATCACCAAGCATTGTGCGCGGTTTGGTTTTGGGCACTGTAGCACCAGCAGCTGAGACGAAGGAAAGAACAGAAGTCAAAGACCGTACCACAAGAGATGATAGAGTCTACTCACCTTTCAGCTTATCACAAACTTTCTCAAGCTTTAGCTTAAGAAGCATTTGTCCGTTAGCATCATTCTTCCAAGTTTCGTGACCACGTGCGCGACCAATCCACTTGAGCATCAGCTCAATTCCAAATGGCCCAGTAAAAAGCTCGGTATCGATCGTGTTAACACCAAAAATGGTATCCATGTTTCTGTTTATGAGCATTCCAATGCCCTCTTCAGCATCAGAAATGGAGAGCACCGGAGGTTCACAAAAAGTTTGGAATATCTTGTCCGCTTGTGTTGCTGCTTGTATGGATCCCGCAGGACAATTCTGTGACAAAAGCATGGTAGAGGTGACGAGTTCATCTATTTGCTTATCAATTGAAGACATTTTGATTGAGGATGTAGAGCAGGATAGAATGCTGAAACAAAAGTGGTGTAGGGTCGACTTGATAAAATTTGATGGCTGGGTCTTAGTCAAGCAGAATTGCTATCAGGATTTGGGTCCACTGATTTCTTTCGAGTCCCACTGGCATACCTACTGTTTTTTTCCTCACCTGTCTGGAATCTAGATGTTTCTAGGCCACTCTTTATAAGCATACATGACTTGAGAGTGGTTACTTATGCTTATAAAGCCACACTTTCTCGTTCCTTGTAAGCATATTTCCAGAAAAAAAATGCGTTTAGCCTATATGCTAAAGTGCTCCAATTAAGCCCCCCGCATTTTTGTTTCACTGAAATTTGACCCTTATAGCGAAATATGCTAACTCGATGTGTGCTTATATCGAGCGGCGACTGTACATTTCTTTTAAAACCTCGTCAACTTTGACGCCGATTGAGCACTCATGAGTCATGCACACTCTTTTCATCTCTTGCCATCCACTTCGCTCGATTTAATTTGTATTCACGCAAACATCAACTCGATTCGATATTTTTCTTCACAACCGCTCCCAGTGTTCAAACAATCTTGGTGTCACATTTTTCCAACTTCAGACCATGTGGCTAATAAAGTCCTCCAACACCTCAGTCGTTAAGGCGATTCAAAGAAAGAAAGACGCAGTGCGAATTGCTATCCTTACGTAACATTGGTAGATAAGTGATAGTGTGGCTTCATAGCTTCTTCTCCTTGGATTCACGTGGGGTTTGATCATTTCTCCTTGGATCAGCTTGGTGTTTGATTAAACTGATGTCATCAATTTGTACATACCCAAAAGAAGGCAAAACGAAAAGTGCGTGTATCTCAAGATCCTACTTCGGCTCAAGTTATAGGGTTGAGGGTCTGCTGGGTCAGTATCAAGGTGTTACATGTACCGAAGTGGGTGGTTGTTCAAAGGACTCAGAACTACCTCTCACAGGATCTCGCTCCATTTCCTAGAGGGGGACCTCATCAAGGCTTACAAAATATTGAATTGATTAGAATCAGAGCTTTGCTTTGAAGGCTGTGTAAAGCTCAAGATAGTATTATGTATTGCCAAGAGGCGCAAGATGAGGCCAGCTGCATAGGATCCGACGACACCAACGGGACTCCCATCAGTTCGGACGGTCGAGGGTGCAGCCGGAGATGGGTCGAGAAAGCTTACATCTACTTGTTTCGTAATGATCAGTGACTTGTGCTAGTTTGGCGAAGATTGACGGGGCGATTCTGGTAACTGAAAACAAACGACCATTGGCACTTCTTGGGCTTCTCGAATCTAGGTTTGCCTTTTCATGTATTCTACCGGTTCGTCAGAGCCAGATTGTTGCATGAACATCTTGACAGATCTACTTGACAAATGATCAAGAAGCGAATTTTTCAACTGTAGAATCTCTCAACGAAAAAGTCCAGTGAGATATGTATCGGTCGGCGAAAGTCAAGAGTTTCATTCACAGCATCACATTTGGTGGTTTGACGAACACAACAGCAAGAGATTCATCAACTCCTTGCGGGACAAGAAAGCCAGCGTTCAAATACACTCTTGTAACAGCTTGTACTCCATCAAGACCACTCTTATTTACTCTCTCTGCTTATTGTGTTGAGGTTTTATCTCTGCTTAACTTGAAAAGCTTTCTATGATCATAGCAGGATCTAGGCAGACGTGTCATTTTTGATGACAAACCTATAGCTCAAAGACAAAAATCACCAGAGCAAAACAAAACCATTCTTGATGATCATGTCAAATTGAAGACTAAAAACCAACATCAAGACTTGGTTTAGAAAGCATGTTGTCAGCCTGTGGAACCAAATTCTGTGATGTAAAAACCAGGGTTGATTCTATTTATGAAAAGTATCTGGAGTTTGTGGTTGGGACGTGTTTTAACCAAGGGGAATAGGTGTAGGTTTAGAGAGTTGTGAAAATGGGAAACAGAGTTTAGGTTTTGTTCTTTAATCTTCTTTGAAGATTTGTATGTCTATGGTAAAGAGATCATTGTAACGGTTTTCCAGGTTCTTTACCAAAAAGTCTATTTTTCATCTTTGTGATCCCAAAATCCGAATGATCCTTTTTACTTCAATCTTCTTTACCAGTTTGATCACATCCATAACTTTATCAACAAAAATTTGTCTCTGTCCTGTTACGGTTTTTTACAGATTTTTTTGTTGGATACCCACCCTCCCATTTTTAGTCGGTTTTCTTATTGTAGTGTTATAGGCCGCCCGCCGGGCCTCAGGTTGTTAGCTTTCTCTGTCACTGCAATCCGCTCAGACCCTCCGGGGCCGTCCAGTGTTTAGCATAACAAAAACAAAACTCGTCAAAGTTTCCAAGAACGGAAACTCTTGTGCCTAACCTCTTCCCTGCCCAGGACCCTGGCTTGTCCCTATGGATGTGTCAGGTCTGAACTAAGCTTAACAAATTCCCTCACAAGTGTGTTTGCCACCTAACTTAACAAAGTCCCTCTTGGACAAAATCAGGAAAGTATGGCTGTGGACTTTTTCATTCCTCCATACCTGCGTACCCTACAGACAAATGTCCTTTGGACCAAGAAAAAGAGTTGTACACCAGCTCTGCCTACATATACTGGTTCTTTTAAAATTCTCTCTTGGCTTCAGAAAAGATATGAAAAAATGACTTGAAGAATTGGTTTTTGTGTAACCTTTCAGCTTGTTTGGTGTGAGCTTTTGACAGGTTGGTCAGTTTTCTCCCTGATTTTGGTGTTTTTTTGCAAACTTTGCCATTGTATTGCTCTGTGAGTTTTGCTTCATATCATAGTTTGGCTACACACATGTGTGTAGATTAAGCAGGCACACAGCTCTTTGCTTTAGTCCCAAGGATATTTGGTAGCAGGGTATGCAGATATGGAGCATAGAAAAAGTCCCAGCCAAACCTTTCTGGCTCACCCCCAAATTTTGTGTATGGGGTATAAGTCCCTCCCTTGACTACTTGTTCATACAAGAGGGACTTTGTTGATAGGATCCCACTATTTCTTGCCCCCTATCCGATATCTGGCGCCTTCTTTGGGTCAACCCGGGGGCGCCAAGAGATCTGTAGCCCCTTTTGAACAACAAGGGGGTGTCACTTCAACTTTGTTTTATTAATCGATTCCAATTCCGCGGTTTAGCTTGGTCTTCGAGAGTACCAAGGGCTCATTATTTTGTTCAACGTTTGCAGGACAGTTTGGAAAGGGATTTGTTTCAGGCATAAGATCTTCAGGCGCACTTTTATAACAAAGAACAACATGTGGAAGTCACTTTCATACCATCCCTTGCAACTTCAGCGTCTTGATCTTGTCTCAAAGTTTCTCAATTGTTTCTATAAACAGTGACATAATCGGGACTGTGTATGAGTGCATCACTTGAGCTCGGTTTGTTTGCTGTCAAAGTGGTAAGGATGTTTGAAATTGAAATATCATCTATGCCCGTCGTGGTCCGGCCTTGCTTCATGTTTTTTTGGCAGGGGATCCGGAGGATTGTCAGCATCACTGTTTCGCGGGCGTTTTGAGGGCATATTGATCTGGAGATTTTGGATTGAGGGCAAGGTTTTATGAGCGATTGAACAGGATGGTGCGATGAAAACATATGTGCCTCCCTTCAAGTTCCTTCTTTGCTTGAGTCCTTTGGTCCGTGTAGTATTGGGCCGGCACAGGCGCAAAAGAATTCTTGAGCCCTTTTGTTTCTTTTAATGATGTTTGTTACCCCATCAAGAACAAAAAGGGCACAAACTAGGTAAGATGAGGGCTCATCTGCAAGATTGTGCCCTGTTGAGGAGCCCCTTGGGAGCCCTATAGGTCCGCCTCAGCCAAATTTTGGCTGGTGACACTTGGGTATTGTCGGGCCACGCGGGTATTACCCCAAACTAATGGGGCGCCGGGTTTTCCCTGGGGAGGCGCTAAATAGTGGGATCCTTGTTGATATAGGTTTGCCACACCCTAAAACAAATAGGACAGACTTGATTTTTTTGTGGGGGAGCTCCAAGAGTCCTTTTTTAAAACTTCCCTCTACACTGCTCCACAAAAAGTTCCAGAATTCACATCTATTGTTCTCCAAAGCTTTCTACATATTTTGATCTGCATCTCATTTGAACCAGACTGATCTGCACAATTTGAGAGCTATGTAAAAACTGGGTCTTGAGTCCTCTTGAGCCTTCTGTATGTGCCTCCAAATCAAATTTGGAAGTGTATAAAATGCTGATGTTACATCACAAAAATAGACAATGTGAACCAATGTATGATGGGGTACCAGATTATGTAGCAAGATGTGGAGAACAACATATACAATTTCTGCAACTTTTTGTGGAGAGGGGAAGTGGAAAAATCAAAAAAGTAAATAAGGATATTTAATTCTTGGAGCTCCTCCGCCAATAAACTCAAGTCTGTCCTAAGCCCCTCTTCCAGGGTGTGATAAATGCACTTTTGAGGGGCTTTGTTAAGCAGAGTTCACGTAGCTTCTGGGGTTTGGGCTCTACACTACATACCAGTCACTCCATCAAGCTCCCAAGCACTGGAAAAGATGTGCATGTGTTGGGGCTATCTGTCAGCAGTAACAAAGTGTGCCAAGTAAAACCACCTAGCTGACTGACAAAAAAACTTAAACTTAAATAAAGGACAGCACTATCTGGCGACCACTTTTTATGACCCGACACCCTGTAGTTTTTTGGTACATATCCGCACTTTTTTTGCTTTTTTTGCCAACCCGGACCCGACTCCGCCAAATTTGGCTGCAGCCGCAGCAAAACCGGGTATCAAATAAGTTACCAGCTCCAGTATTGGAAAGAGGGCTCCTCACCATGCGAATCCGGGCTATTTTGATCACATATCAAACTAGGCTGTCTCTCTACTGTAGTGAATAGACAAAAGAAGTAAAACACATGAGCAAAAAGAAAGATAAGATTCCACAAATTTGCAAGTTAAGTACCTATAGTGAATAGACAAAAGAAGTAAAACACATAAGCAAAAAGAAAGATAAGATTCCACAAAGTTGTGGAATCTCGAAATCGAGATCTGAAAAAGTTTTGTTAGCAACAGCGTGTGAAAGTCTGTGCCGCAGTTGTGTAAGTCACGTGAGTCCACAATATCTACCACTTACATCGAGCTTCAACTGTCCCATCTCCCTTGGGACAAACCGATGTTTCAATTGTTCCACTTTGCAAAGATCCAATGTTCCATTTTGAAGGTGAGCATCCACTATGAGTCGCCTAAAGATGGTAAGTGTCTCGTCCTCTTCCTTGTTTTTGTTCTTCCACAAGTACTGACCTCACCAATGTTACATCCACAGCAGCCAACATTCTTTGTTTGCCTCTGCTCCAAAGATCAAACAGTCATCCTTGTCATATCTCCTTTCAATGTGTGGATTGCACAAAAATGATACACAGGTTTCTGGTTGTGGTGTTGTGTACTTTTCTCTCAATCTCAATTTACCATCTCATGTTTGTTGATTGATGGGTTGTTTGTTGTGTTGTGTAACTTTTTGCTCAATCTCAAATGCTCACGCTTGTTGCTCATGTCTTGCTCTTTTTGTATCTTACTTATCTCTAACACTTGATCCTTTTGTTCTATGTGATTTATGTGTTTGGTTTTGAAATCTAAAAGTTGATCTCGTGGGCACTTGAGAGTCTGGAAGAGTTTGAGTAAGGGCGTGAGGTGGTAAAATTGACTTTTGATGAGTGAGAAAATGAGACAATTGAATTGAATGAATTGGTCGCAGACATGTTTTTTTTGTTGAGCCAGCGCAATTTCAAATCAAAATCAAACCGGGCAATAACAAGTATCTGAGAACCGGGCATTGGGTCAAAAAAACCGGTCGCCAAATAGTGCTGTCAAAATAAAAATACACATAAAAATACATTACACCTCTAGCACTCAAGTTTCACAAGTGAGTAATATCTTTTACATCACAAAGAATAATAAAATGATCAGCCTAAATATTGGATTACAACTGTAACCAGAAGTCAAGCCAATACTCCCTCTGACATACAGGGTCTTGCAGAATGATAAATGAAACAAACCTGACCATGCACAAACTACAAACCAACCAGCCCTCTATCTTCAATCAATCAAAGAAAATACTAACTAGTCAGGGTCGGAATATATCTGAACCCTAGTAACTATCAAACACCAAAAGATGACTAAAGTGTTTTTTATTACCTTTAACTTGAGGATAAAACAGCAGTCTACTTCCTACAAAACAAAGAAGAATCATCTGTTGTCTACATCAGCATCTTATTAAAACCAACTTCTTTTGACATCTACCTCAACCTATCAAACTTACAGTTTTTTCCTGCCTTGTCTACTTTGATTTGAATAACCACATTTCCTCCAGATATTTTCCAAAACACCACATCCTTCAAGAAATCAGACTCATCTCTATCATTGTATTTTCTCTTATTTTCAATTTAAATTTGTTTCATCTCTTACAAAGAAACTTCAAAGATTGTCTAGCTAGGGCTGTTGGACTGAAGACCTTCATCTACTCAGAAAATTCTTTGATAGAATGTGCACATTTGTCACTACTGCTAAAGCGTGCCCAAAGCCAGTTTACCTAAGGTATCCACTTTAGTAGAAAAACTCTTCCAATCATTCAGAAGATTTGTAATAGTTGTAAATTTCATGAATTTTTACTTCCACAGAGAACCAAAAATAAAATCATCTAGCCTGAAAGCTGATAATTCACATTTTGTGAGTACATTTAGCACTAATTCTAATCCATTTCTTACCAAAAAAATGAACTTAGGCTGACAGTTGGTGTTGGAAGCAAAGGAATATAACCCTTTTTAATCAGTCAATTTTGTTTTACAAATCCAAAAAACAAATTCCAAGTACATATTACCAGAAGTTGTTGACATATCTTGATATTTACATTTTCAAAAAAAAGACTTGAGCAATCCGCATCAAAATCAAAACAAATTCAACTTATCAAGCCTCCCTCCACTCATAAATCAATGACTAGATATTCCCTCAAAACTTATTATCTTTGTGTTTTCAAAATAATCAGGGCTCAACACTTTGGATTTATGTTCTTTGACTTTGCTCAACTTTTACTGTGTAGTGAGTAAACACTACAATTTTGCAAAAAGTGACTCTGTACTTTCAGAGTTGATGATAAATCATGAATCAGGGTCCAACATGAGTTAAGAAGTATGCAGTGTAGAGTTGATGATTTGTGCCAATGGTGTTTGATGTAAATACTTGGAGAAACTATGTACATAAAAGAACCAAAACACATGATTTGGCCATAAAGCACCCAGTGCAAGTTTAGGGAGAAAGTTGATTGACTGAGAAAAGGAAAGGGTTCAAGTCCATACAACAAAGCAAATTTCAAATTTCTACACCACCAAGAAACACCTTGTTTCTTGGATTGATAGATCCAAGGTGTTTTCCTCTTTGCAGTGTGCACCCTCAGCACCAGTGACCCTCAGGCTCAGTTCTGTATTGAAATCAGGTTTCTCTTGTCTTTTTCTCTTACATTAGTAACCATACTACTCCTGACCAACTTTCCGCATTGAGTGTGTTTGTTTATTTTAATTGTCTTTATTGTTCTGTTGTTCCATGCCTCACTACATCATATCAACTAATCCCAATGCGGCATGTGAGAGTCACAACATTGTTTAGAAATCATTAACCTATGTCTTGAGTTAGAATCACTATAAAAGAAGCTATTGAGTGCAATCATATTTGTTTTCCTCACACAATTACTTGTCTTCTTTTATTGGCTACCTTCCAATAGGTGCCTTCCTTTCTCTCATCACTCCTACATGATTATAGCTGTAGCCCTTATCTAAATCATTAACTTGTGATTCCTACCAGGTCCGCTAGTTGTTATATGTTTCTCTTATTTTTCACCAACTAATGGTTGCTCATAATAATAATTAACACAATTACTTTTCTTCTTTTATTGGCTACCTTCCAACAGGTGCCTTTCTTTCTGTCATCACTCCTACGTGATTATAGCTGTAGCACTTATCTAAATCACTAACTCGTGATTCCTACCTGGCTTTGCTTCCTTATTTTATTATTCTGTATCCTCGGAGTACACCTGTCCGAGAAATGAATCCAAGCTCTGGCATTTGGCCTTGGCCGTTGTTCAAACGGAAAACCTGAAGCATTTAGGTTTACATTTGAGAACAACTCGGATCTTCAACTCCGATGGATACTGATTCTTGATTTTTTACTGACTGTGGTTTTCTTACGCAATACTTGTGCTTCTTGCCTCATTTCTGAAGAGAAGGCATCTGGAACTCCCTCATGTGCAAAAATCAGTGACAGCCTTGTCATGATTCCATGAACAATTACAACAGAAAATATGTAAATGAATAGGCCAAGAGATTTATGTAGTGGTACATAACTCAAAGGTGAAGGCAGGTAAAATCGTATTTCAATTTCTATTGTCCTCTCTCATGATCTAAGCCGGTTTCATGGAGGCAGTGCGAAGGGATATCTGTCTCGCTTACTCTCTTAACCTGGTTATCCTCAGCAACGTCCCACGCTCACTCTTGGGTCTTGGCGAGTACATAGTCGAGTTGTTCTTCGAAAAATTTGAGATTGGAGCAGCGATGCAACAATTTCAATCAGTGACTTTCTGCCAAGAGGTGCTGACGGGATTTGAACATGAATCTTCGACTCAAAGCCAACTTCCAAGCGCTGACTCTTGAACTTTTGAAAGCTTGGAAACTTTTGCCCGCCAAACTTGAGCAAATTGGCGTGGAATTCTTTCCAAGCTTTGTGAAATTGACTTGAACATTTCTGTCATGACCACAGGAACAAATGCGACTGATTCATGATGTCACACATGAGAGGGTGTCTCACGGAACTAGCAATTACCACACGGTTGCAAGGTCTTGGCAGTCTCAGACGAGTATGTTTTGACTAAAGACCACAAACAACAAGGGGGTGCTGGAGTCACGAACACCGGCCGTACGCACCCAGCTCGAGTATATAAGGAGAGGTTGGAGAGGGCGTTTTGTTTCTCCAGGCCATCACACCTTCCATCAACAAGCTCACTCACAAAACTCGATATCTTAGATCTATCTATCACGTTCTAACAATCAAACCAGATTTATTTTACCAAAATGCAATTTGGTCTCAAGTTCTTCACTCTGCTTGCTCTCGTTGCGCTCGTTGGCTCTACTTTAGGACAACGTGAGTCACCACTGAAGCTTTCTTTCGAGATTGCCCTGCTGATTCTTTGGTTTTTTCTTCTCTAGCTGTGGCCAATGAGCAAGGTAAGGTTGCATAGATTTGAATGTTGACTCTTGATCATTTACTAATCTCTTTACTCCGTAGCTGCTGGTGAACCTATCTTGGTAAAGCGATGGACCCAATGGAATCTAAGCTGGGGCCGACAACCGTTTCTCCGAAATAACCACTGGGCATTGGGTACTCAAGCAACTCCATGGGCAATCGGTTTGATAAACAATCAACCTGTCGGTTGGCACAATGGGTGGTACAACGTACCCCTAAACGTATTCCCCAATGGTGTGCTGCCTACGAACCAAAGAGAATCAGGTGCGTGGAAGGTTCTGATAAGAACAGAGATCAAGAATCAGTCTTGACTAGAGACTGATGAGGATCGAAGAATTCCACAATACCTGATAAGAACAGAGATCAAGAATCAGTCTTGACTAGAGACTGATGAGGATCGAAGAATTCCACAATCTGGATAAAAGCAGATTGTAAAGGAATCTAATAATGAGTTCGATATTGCAAAGAGAGAACTAATTAGAGAATAACAACTAACACCTGATAAGAACAGAGATCAAGAATCAGTCTTGACTAGAGACTGATGAGGATCAAAGAATTCCACAATCTGGATAAAAGCAGATTGTAAAGGAATCTAATAATGAGTTCGATGAGAGAAAAGAACAACACAAAGTCTACAACAGTTGTTCTGATATATGAATGAATCGAACACATTAAAATCATGCCATGATGTTAGAAAGAAAAACTCTTCTATAATGCTCTTCCAACAATACGCGTCCTGCTCTTTAGCATGACGTCGCTACGCGACGTTCAATTGAACCCCGTTCTCCCAAACTTCGGTTCCTTCATTACCAGAGGCCCCCCAGCCGGCTGGTTCTAAACCACGCGGTTAATAACCCTTTCCTTCACAATGTTCGAAAACTGTGGGTATCTCGCTTGAATTCCAATGACTGGTAAATACTGACATGGAAATTTGTTCCAACAGTATCTCATGCTTCACGTCCGTTTGCTTTGGGCTTATATCCTTTGGATCTTCAGCTCGCCATATGGACATTGTTTCTTCTTTCTCTCCTGGTTTTCTTATTCAAATCTTGATCAATTCCTGTCATTGATTCACGATCCCGTTCACATTGTCACTTATTTATGTACTGAATCCTTACGGTTGTCTTTTGAATGTTTTTCCTCCATCTTACTTGTTCTATTGTGTTGTCCGCGTGTCTTCAGCCATCAATCAGATATCATTGTGCTGTATTGCCATACAAGTCACTAAGTGAACGTGAGTCTTGAGAGGTTGCTCAGCTGTGAGTATGTTTTACTTTGGCCCAGTAGAGGACAAAGGTGGAGTGAAACCTCAAGGTAAAGATCGCTTTTGCAGTTCTATTGTTCTACTTCTACCTATATATAAGCTTAGTTGAGCGAGGGCGCGACGCGGCGAAAGCGCTCATGAGGGGCTTTGGTTAGGCTTATTCGGCTTGTTCTGACCATGTAGTCCTTTGAATCTCATGCTTCATTGTACCTCTCATCGGGGACCGGTTTGGCATGTTCGCCGGTGGAAGTGCATCAACGAAATTTGCTTCAAGACTTTAGCCTCTGTCATTGAGCTCTTCTAGTCGGTTTATCTTTTGTCGCTCTATTATCCGAGTCCTATCCATCGGAGTCCTTTGTACGCTTCATAGCATCAAAGGGGACACAGATCTTCACAGATCACGTGTGTCAATCATATTCCAGCACGGGCTGAGTCAAATTGACTCAAACCTTTGTTTATGTTTGTATGTCACTGTGATCTTCATGAGACCTCATGAAAACCCATTTGATTTGGTCTTATGATGACTACTTTTGTAATTCTATTACAGCCGTTTCAAGAAAGATTGTCGACTTTTTTGGATAAATTTGTCTCCGCAGTACGTCTTGAGCCTAAGTAAGCCCCTCACGAGTCTCTAATGAAAATGTAGGTTGACTGAGCTCATCACTTCAGGCAGTCTTCGCGGTATGATGTACAAGTCTTTGTAAAGCATGATGTGTGAGGAGCAGGCTGCTATACGCGTCGAGTGGAAGGAAAAGAAATAAAGGGATCGCATTTCCTTAAACCGACACCCAAATATGGCACATTGACCTTTATCACGTTTTACATCTTAATTTGGAATGACCAGGAAGTCTGTCAAAACACAGGTCTATTTGCTTTCCAGTATGGTGCTTTGCCCGTTGATCTCCTTCACGACTCTACAAGCTCTGTCTGATGACATGTATCATATGTTGTCTTTGTGAGAACAGGTTGAAGAGAAGCAGACCTTCGATATCCATTCGACCAATTCCTCATGATTTCAAGCTGGGCGATTCATCTTTTATCTTGGATTGTTATTGGGAAATTATGACTTATCCGAGATGATTCAATGTCGATCTTTGTCTTCATCAAGACAAAGCGTTGACTGGATTGATGTTGAAGGGTTTTCTATGTATCACACTTTTGATTTTTCCTGCTCTTACCTATCTCTTTCATTCACTTCATCATTCACTTTGATTATTCCATCAAATTGATCTCCAATGCTCCCTCGATTAGTCTGAACATCAATCAATATCCGCCATCGCATCAAAAATTTCACCCGCAGATCCAATCACAATTATCTTTCTTTCCTTCCTTCTCATGGTTCACGTTCTGTGTTGAATCGATCAAACTATGTACTTGGTCTTACCCAATCACCTTTTCGGTAGCCCGTATGAGATTACAACCCTCCTTCGACTGCAATTCATCAGTCTCAATCAAAATCCATTCCTTGCCTTCCTGTGGATATTGGCTCTACTCCCCAGGGTCACGCATCTGTGATGATTTGGGCCCGGTATACCGGGATGGTTGTGGCCGTTAACGTGGCACAAGTTAGCTCCACTCCCCTATCATCCTAGATGTAAAGCGGTGGTGTAAGATGTCTCGAGACAGCCTCGTTCTATGGATCGTTCCTTAGCCCTGAGTGATCGCCCTAACGAGCCGTTTTGATCGCTTTTTATTAGAATCTGAGTCGGCGAGCTACCTACTCATGACAAATCAATACCCGCCATCTATGAACTTCACTTGAACCCTATTGTTGAAGATCAGCATATAAATATGAAGTCTTTCATACCTAGTCCCGGAACATATCTCACTTTCCCTTCAATAATTTCAACTTCTAAAAATCACTCATCATCATACCAGCTCTTGAACAACCTTGAATTCATCGGATACCTATTGTTTCTTTGGATCCTCTGCATCACTCTAAGATTCTGATTCACACTCATTCTTCACGTTCATTTCTATCAAAAGAACAAAAGCAACACGGCAACTCGAGTCTTCACTGAGCTATTTGACAGCAACTTGATAAGGATTTTCCTTGTCGTGATACCAGATAAATTTCCACCAATCTAAGTCAGTGCCAAAGTTCTCGATGTTCAGGCTTTTTACGTTTCCCATTTATGTTTTGAATGAGCACTCACAACTAGACGGTCTTTATTTTTTCCTTTGATCCTAGGCCCCGTTGAAAGGTCTTCCTCCCCGTCACTCTCTCGTTCATCTATCTCGTATCATTCATTCCAGCTCGACTTCAAAGCATTCCCATTCTCCTCTTCCTTTTCGCATTCACCATTTACTTCAGGTAGGCGTTTATTATTTTTCTCGGTAAGTTGGTCTTTCGATCAGGTTCATCTTGAGATCCTGCTGGAAGCAAACGATGCTGACCGATCGGATCTGTGTTTGATTCTCAAAAGATTATTTTTCTAGTTCTACTTCTCTTCCATCCTCATCATGTCATCAACCTTATGCCTACGTCCAGCTTGTCTCACTGAGATCTCCCAAGGCGCTTCGTGGTCTCATTGTTTAGCAAAATGTCACCTTGAGAGGGAACGTATCGACTTTGCTCATAGTCAACTAAAAGCTATCGAAGTATACTACATACATGAACAACAAGTGGCAAAGCGACAAATGATGGAGCCACATCTGAAAGGAACCGAGTCTTGCAAGGTTTATGGATTAACACCTCAACAATTTATCCATCCTCATTATTTCACTCAACATCTTCATCAAGCATATCGACAACGACAAGCCTCTAAACGAATGTGTCGACAAAAGAAGCAGAAAAATAAATTTGAATCTGATGTTGAAAACGCCTCTAAGAGTGTATCTGAAGTTCTGTCTGCTTTACGAACTTCACTTCTAAATCGACGTAAGGAAGTCGAAGAAAGAAGTTCAATTTATGTATCAGAAGTGATTCAAGAAGAAGATGACATGAAAGTTGAATACGAGTTTCAAGGTCAACTGTCTCAAAAATCACAATCCGATCATCTTACTGCTTCAAATCACGCACAACAACTCTTAGAGCTACAACAACAAGAGTATCAACGTCAGGTATTACAACAACAATACCTTTTAGCAGAACAACAAAGAAGATACCAAGATCAACAAGAGCAAGAGTATCAAATCAGGCTTCTCCAACATCGTCAACACGAGGAACATCAGAGACATCTCCATCTTCAACAACTCCAATGCTCCCAAACTCAACAAGCTCAGCCGCCTCAAGGTATCCGGACCGGAACAAGATCCCGGGCCAACGCTCGCTCTTCCGGGTCTGTACCACCCGTCACCACTTCGACTCCCATCCCATGGGTCGTGGCAGCAGCGGCTAAGATTTCATCTTTACAAAGCATTCCAAGTCCTTCAAAAGATTTGGCATGTCCCGAAGTTGAAATGGTAGATTTGTTTTTCCCAATGGTGACAGAAGATGATCGGATGGATATAGAGTTTCAACATGATGATGATGATAAGATGGTCATTGATAGTTTTGAGATGGTAAAGAGTGATTCAGATTGTGTGATGATGGAAGTTGAATCTGATGATGAAGATTCGATGATGGAATAAGTTCTTTTTTTCTCTTTTCTTCAATTCTCATTTCTAATTGCATTGTTATCTCTTCTTCTTTTTCTCATTCTAAATGCATCGTTTTCTCTTGTGTTTCGACTCTTCGATGTTACTTTTTTTTAATTTCTCTTTTGGTTTTGACTTCTCCTACGCTTGCATATTCAATTTTGTTTATATTCGAAATTCTCATGCTTTCATGCTTTCATGCTTTCATTTCTTTCTCAATACTATTTAGTTGTTTATCTTATCTTGAAAGCACCGGAGATTGCTTTAATCCGCCTAATCCAATAATCTCAAATCAATTATGCTTTCTTTTTCAGCCTGACTTCGTCATGCCTCCTGACTAGCTTTGTGGTCATGCCTCGAATCTCATGGTTTTCCATTCAACTTTGCGTCATACAAAATAATCTGAATCCTTGAGAATCTCTTGACGAAGTCATTGTCATGTCCTTCAAACTCATGACAACCTGTGAATGTCTATGAGCCGCTCAAGCAATGTGCGCTGGTGGGAGGTGCAATGGAAGTTTCAAACCTCTCAATGCCTACTTAGGCACCCCTCAATGAGGAAGTGCCGTGGCCCGTTTATTCCCTTATCACGATTACTCCACAAGCTTTTGTTTGATCGTTTGTCATACATGAGTATTTGTGGAAGCAGTCATAAGAAGCAATGTGTGGAATTGTGTCTCCGGTCATGAGTTACAGAAGATTTTTTCTACGACAAGAAATTTCATGTGTATGTTGTAACAAATCCCGAGTCATATTCTGGAGAACTTTCATCGATGTTGATCGACATGATACATTTACTTTTGGAGCCCATTTTTTCTAAAAGACATAAAACACGTGTATGATTTTTGTTTTTGACCCCATGATTCAATGGCCTGACAAAAATGTATTCAAGAGTAGAAGAGATACAAAGGAGGAAGAACAAGATACCGATTCCAAAAAGACAAGCAAAATGAAAAAGACCATCATCACCCGCTCATACCAATCCATCTTCAACTCGACAACTTACTTTCCATTTTATAGAGAACTCCATAGTATTGTTGGTCAAGGAAATGTAATTTAGCATAATAGTTATATTGAGTTTTTTGGCCACCAATCTTTAAAGTCTTTGTAACTCTTCCATTAACTACGATCTGAAGTCCTTCACTGCTCTCTACACGATTCACTGATTGCTCAAATGCAATCAACAATTGTTGTGTAGCGTGATTCGAGGGGCATGAAGAAGAATTATGGTTCAGATCTTTCTTGATCAAGATCATAACGAATGGGTTTCTACTCACCGCTCGTGATTACTTTCTCAAAGGTGGCATCGGCAACTTTGTTCTTGAAAATATTGATGATAGCTATGTCGCCAAAAACATGAATTGGAAGTTAGAACCGATGGAATTAGGTATCTCTTGTCATGAGATTATGTCGATGGATAGAAGATCTCCTGGAACTTGGTGGGTGCCAAAATGACGGAGTGACTACGAGCATACAAGAATCACTCACCAGCTTTTCCTATGACTGTTTTACCTGAGCTAGCCACTACTGGTACTGGTTTATCACAAAAGTAAGACACAGACTTCTGTGCATCAGAAGCATCCACTGCCGTGTAAAAATCGGTCAAAAACTTCTTGAAGTTTCCGGGTATGTCTGATAAAGGCAAGGATAATTTAGAAACCTAAACTGTGGCCTTTTATGAGACATCAGGAAAGTTTCCTTACTTTCCGGAACGACAAAATTCGAAGAGAAACTCAAGCAATTGATCGTTGAAAGGTTTGAGAAAGAGAGCAAGAAGAAGCTCGCAAATAAAAGTATGGAGGATCGCAGTATGGAAACCATGACTTGGAAAATGCTCGATAGAGTTTTAGTATTCTGAAGAGAAGGCTTGTGAAGTGCAGATGTTCGACTCCGTTCTCCAACTCTTATATATAGTCAATCCAATACCGACCCTGACTCAGGATGATTAATGATAATTGTTGACACTTTCTGAAGCAAATCTTTTGGGCATTTGAGGTTACAAGGTCGGTGCACTGAACAATATCCTGATGCCAAACTCCATACAGCCTTCAGCAGCATGTTCCCTTATCTCTTATGCAAGTCTCTTTGTCGATATTCACGTTTGATGGACAGTCAAATTCACATTCCCCGCAGCGGGAGCTCGCCATCACCCTTGAAAGCATAGTCCGGGTAGAAATCTTGGCGACGATCATGACATAATTTTCAACTGCCTTTCGTCTCACCGGTATCCCGGGCAGTGATATCGTTCCACGTCGAAGCGTTCAAGAGGAAAGTTATAAACCTTGTTCTAAAAATTTCTCGGAACACTTGTGTCAAGACCAGACTCAACATTTCAGTGGTACAAGAATGACGCCATATAAGTTTAATGACCTCATAGGACTTGTATCAAGAGTGTATTATGTACTATAACCAGAATGATCAATTTTGAGACATTCAAATATACAATCAAGAAGGGTACCCAGTATTAATGATGCTATGTACAAGGTAGATAGAAGCAAGCGCAGAAATCTTCATCTCGCATTTATCCTTGCAAACTCAATCTTGCGTCAAAATTACCTATAAGCATTTTAAGGGGACGCATATATATGACTGGATATTCTTTTGCGCATTTATAGGCTCGAATAATTGACAAATCAACCAGTTCAACTTAATCATTTAGCTTTGAGATATCTTTGTTTCAATCTTACTTTATGATTTCTCTGATTAGCCAAACTGATTCAAATCAGATGTCTTTATCTGAGGTGATACCACCACTGAAACCCAGTTGAGAGCTGACCGATAACACGTATCCATATCTATCCTCGATCAATTTTGGCCAATCATCAGTTTACGTATATAATTTTGTTCTTGACCTCATGGTTGAAAGGCCTGACTCAAAGATACTTTACGGAACATGGCAACGATTTGAAAATGGATTCAAATCAAAGCATGTTTGTGCAAGTTCATCATCAATTTCCTAAGATAAATTCCATTTTATAGAGAAATACACAGTACTTACCTTTTAGAACATATAATTTGGCATTATTAGTTTGTTGAATTATCTGACCATTGGATTTGAAAGTGACACTTTCAATCCAATTTACATCAATGGCCAGGTCTCCATCATGATCTAAAAGCTTGACTATTTTTCAAGGTAGTAAAAGTTATGGATCATTGAAGAAATGGTTGGTTCAAGAATCATTATTCAAATCTCCCTGAATTATCATGATAAAGTTTTTTTACTCACCGCTTGTGAATTCTGTTTCAAAAGTCTCAAGTTCAGCTGATGCTTCAAAAAATACAATGATAGCTTCCAATACAAAACAATCAATGAAAATTTGACATCATCAGAATGCATTGTATATACATCTTGATTATAATGAAGAAACCATATCAAAAGTGAATGGATGGATTACTTACCTGGGTTTCCTGCGAGTGTTTGACCAGAGACAAGCACTACTTAGTATACCGGATCAACAGAAGCAATGTTATTGGTGGGTACTAGACAAGCTTTGCCAAGCTCAGCTTTGATTTGAAAACCCAACATGTGTGTGTGGTACAGCAATGATGCCATACATGGCGCTCAGACTCAAGAGTAGATAATGGGCCTCATTGTTTTTATCAAATTGACTGCATCATCATCCAAGTCCTCCAGTATTGATTTACTTTTGTGAACTTGTTGTTTCCCCCATAGAAGTGTTCTTCATGTGACATGGTGAAGTAAAGGATGTGATTTTGATGTGAAAC
This sequence comes from Melampsora larici-populina 98AG31, assembly GCF_000204055.1. Classification (NCBI taxonomy): domain Eukaryota; kingdom Fungi; phylum Basidiomycota; class Pucciniomycetes; order Pucciniales; family Melampsoraceae; genus Melampsora; species Melampsora laricis-populina. Next base: position 406,506 of record NW_006768815.1, read on the forward strand.
CTGAATCAGTTTTGTGATTTCCGGGCGCATACATCCAACTTTTTTTGTAATTTGACTGTTGACCTTCAAGTTCTTGTCTCTTGACAATTTTGAATTCTTATCATCATCATCGACATGGAACCTTCATCATCATCGACATTGACTCAACAACTTATCTCAACTTACTTCATCCAAGCTCAAGATTCATCTGAAGAAATCCAAATCACTATCAATCAAATCATTCAACTCTTTACCGATCATCATTTGAATTTAATCGATTTAATCCTTAAACTTGGTCCACAATTAACATCAGAGATCGATTCAGATAGAGCAAACTCAATAAAGCTATTATCAAGAGTGGTTTCTCAACTTATCAATAATTTCAAATCATCAGAAAGTTAGTTTTTCAACTCCTCAAAACGCTTTATTCAATCTTGATCATTCGGGAATTCACTCATTTTTGATATACCTTGCAATCGATTCCAATCAATAGTCAAACATTTGGTCAATTTCTTTATCGATAAACTTACCGATCATCCTACAGTCATCGTTGAAGCACTTACCGGTCTTCGGTTTCTTTCTCGATCACAAGATTTTCAATATCATGAAATCCTCGGTTGCTGTAAGGCGTCAGTTTTGATTTCAGATTATATTCTTTAATCTGTTCTGATTATGTATCTAACTAAACTTCAAACATTCAGGATTTTCACCAATTTATCTAATAAAGAATTGAATCAACATGGTAGATTACAAATCTTGATGTTGATTGATGAGCTCTTAGCAAATCATCGTCTAGGTCAGTTGTTTGATTTGCTTTACCCAAGATTAAAAAACTGAACTGATACCTTACAAATTTGAATCTTTTCAGATTTAAAATCAATGGGAGATGAGTTCATTGGTGGATATTGTAACTTGGTAGAAGGTGAAAAAGATCCACGTAATTTATTAGTAGCCTTCAGACTTGATAGAGTCATCTTGACCGAATTTGATATTAGTAGAAAAGTTGAAGTATGTCATTTGTTCCTATTCCAAAGTAAAAAATATGTTGAAAAATCATGAACTTATGATGGATCTTGTTCTTTGTCTCATCAGGAACTTTTTGATATTACTTTTTGTTATTTTCCAATCACTTTTCGGCCACCACCTGGAAATCCTGAAGCATATGGTGGTATTACCACAGAAGAATTAACAGAAGGATTGATCAGTTGTCTGGCTGCTACTCCACGTTTTGCTATTCTTACCCTACCTATCTTACTTGATAAATTGTTAGCTACAAGTATGGGTCCAAAGGTCGGTATCGATATCAGATTATTGTCTTTGTATAGCAGTTGATTTTATCTAATTCGGTTTTCTTGTTGATAGCTTCAAGTTCTAAGGACTGTTATCCAAGCGTTTCCTGTATACGGTCAACATGCCGTAGCCGAATTCGGATCCCTCTATTGGGAAGCATTTGCTACTGAGGTATTTTGATCACCATTGCGCTTCTCATTCTTTTCGTCATTTCCGCCCGATACTTGAATTATTGAGCCAAAATGCTGATCAATTGTATAATTTTTTGCAGATTTTCCAACCCACCGAACCTGATCAAGAGTTAATGAAACTAATCGAACCAGCCTTTCAAACTTTATTGCGCACAGTTTTCCCTTCGGAATCATCTGGACCAATAGAGCTAATCAATCAAATCTTGGACGTCACTCTTCATGAATTAGCCTCACCTGAGAAATCAAAAGCCGTTCCTGCTGCTTCTCTAATCGCTTGGATTATCACAAGTGGAGCATCAAAAGAAGAAGTGATCAAACTTACCATCAAACGTACCATCACACTTTATCTAACTGTTTGGAAGGATAATGTGGGTGGAAGTAGTGAGAGTGATGAGCGAATGCGTAGAAGAGCTAGTATCCTAAGTCATCTGATTACTTTCTTTACCGCTCTAGCTGAGATTGTACAAAAAGATGGTGGTAGTGAAGAACAAATCCTTGAAGGTGAAACAAGAGATGAACTTCTTGGAATCTTGATCAGTGCTAGTTTACAAAGCTCTGGTGGATCAGCAACGCATTTGATAGTGAGTGGTGCTATAAGGGCATTGGTTCAGATGGTCGAAGTCAATGGGCTCTTGGGACTTCAGGAAAAGAAGAATGTGGTGGATACAGCTACACGAGTATTGATGTCAAGTGTAGATTCTGCTACCCGGTATGTCGTTCTCAGAACCAAAAAATGATTTTACATGTCGTTCCCAAAGTTTAAAGATGTACTTACACTTTCTTCATTATCAGTGACGCTGCACTCGGTGCACTTGCAGTTTTGGCCTACCTCTCACCCGTGGACGTCTCAACACTCACTATCGCTCAACTTTTTGCTGAATTGCCTGATGCAAGCCCATTTCCAACACCCACCACTGCTACCTTCAAACAACCAAAAGATTATATTCGAGTATTGGAAGCACTAGCTACTTTATGTCATCAACCGGATTTATTTGAATCTTTCCTTGTTAGAATCTTAAACCGAATTGATTTTGCATGTTCAGCTGGTTCAAGATCTGCAGGAGGAGAAATAGATGAAGAAGATCATAATTTATATGCTCATCATCTTCTTTTAACACTTTATATCGTTTTAGAAACCAAAACTGAAGATAAATCAATAGGACAAAGCCAACTTGTTTTACAAGCTGAAAGGATTTTATTAAGGATCTTTGCAGTATTTATTTCAGAAGATGAAATGGTCGGAAAATCTCTTGCTGTAAAAGATCAAGGAGAACATGAAGTTTTGTTCGGTACTCCTGATGATCTTGAATTACTTGTTGTTCGTGAAAGAGTTTCGATTAGGAATGATACTCGATTGGTTGCCGATGCAGGTCGGATCGTCAATTTGATGGTCAGACAGATGGATTCAAAGTGAGAGATCGTCAATCTTCTTTTTGACACTTTCATCGAGCTAACTTTTCGGTTTGTGATCATAGACAACAACAGGATTTTGCAAATCGGCTGTATGCGTGCTACGAGTTGGGACAAACTGATGCACTTATTAATGGTGCATTTGAACCAAACTCACCACCGACTGCTTCGATGGCTGAAAAGCGTTTGTTTAGACCAATGTCCGTGAGTTTAGTTTTGTGATTTCAAGTAGCGAGATTTAAATTGTGTCTTACTCTTAACTATCTGGACTTTGCCATTTCCTTTTGAAAATAACGTAGACTGATGCGCCAGAGTCAGATAAGAATATGTTGGTGTTATACTCAGATGCATTGATTGCAATCAGACCTGATGTAAGTAAGATACTTGTCTAATTTCAAGAGGTTAATTGAAAAGGGTTTCCAATATCTTTCAACTTTTTAGGTTATCATTCCGGGTGAACTGTTGTCAACGACGGAATCATTTCCGTTTAAATATTATCGACATACGCTTGAGATGGGTGCTTCCACCAAGTTGTTGCCTATCAAGGCTGGTCTTCGGTTACTCTGCTCGACTGTCAATAGGCGTTGCAATGGTGCGTTTTTCTCATCATCAAGTGGATTCTGGGCGCAAGGAATTGACCAGTTTGTATCACTGTCTTTGATCTTTTTTGATGAGGAATCAGATTTCCCCCAGTTTTTTGATGAAGAATTACCAAGCTTTTGGAAATCAGAAATCGAAATCGGACCCTTAACACAACATCAACCTAGAATCTTAGCCATTGAGATTTGGATTTGGATCATAAAAGGATTGATTGTAAGAGGAGAACAAAGAGGATATGATTTGTTAGATCGATTGATTGAACTTTGGAATGAGAAAGGTGGAAGTGGAAAAGAAGTGATTAGGTTTACTGGATTGATTGTGGATGAAGTGGTTGGGTCTAGAAATTTTGGAGTGGTCAAGGTTTGAGAATTTTTTTTTGAGTTTTTTTTTGGAATTTAGAATGGTTATTGATCTTTTGGGATTGGAATTTTTGGGTTATAGTTTTTGTGGAAACAGAGAGCTTGTAGTTATTTGCTTAATAAGTTGGTTGAAGCTTATCATCGTCGTGATAGTGAGTACACTTTTTATTTATGTTTTGCATCATTGCGAGAATTGATGAGTTGTCTTGGGGGTTTTATGATTATAACAGATGAAGATAAAACGGTTTATTTGATTGGACTTGCAAGTCTTTTAGCACATGTCACACCTCAATTAATCTTACCAGAACTATCTCAAGTAAGTGAAAGATTTCTATGAAGTGAAATCTGAACCCATCGCAAAATAAGTTGTTTGATTGATCGAATTGATTGAAATTACTAATAGGTCATTGGATTATTACTTGAAGGTTTACATTTACCTGAAGATGAATTGAAAACCAATGTTTTGAAAACGATTAATGAATTAATCATGAATGAAGAAAGTTATGAAATCTTTGAACCTTATCTTTCTTCATTAATTGAAGGACTTTTGAAAACTTTGAAAAACAAAAATGGATCAGAAGTGAGTGATTTCGCTTACCGAGACTTTCCATTTACCTAAGAAAGTCAACAAATGAGGAAATATATCAATGATGATGATGATTTTTGTTTGTCTTTTCTTCTTTTCTAAATCTAGAATGTAAGGTTAGGATCTATTAAGATTTTAAATGGTTTACCTAATCAGTTTAAAGGTTCATTAACTTTATGGAACGAAAGGACAAAAGTTTTGATGGCTTTGAAAGAACTTTTAGATGATTCTAGAAGATTGGTTAGAAGGTTTGCAGTCGATTGTAGAACTAAATGGTTTGAATTGAAAAGTTTGTAAATACTTTACAAATGAAAAAAAATAAAACTGATTGGCTTGGTTTGATAGTTGAGATCGGATTGGATTGGGGTTTTAATCTTTATCATGTGGCAAAGTTTTTGGAGTTGGAAGTGAATTGGCTTTGGTAATTACCAATAGGGTTCTATGAGATTGTGCAAAAAAGACAATGAATCACTCAACAACTCATATTTACACAGCACACCTACCTCTACCTCCCTCTCATGGGCGGGATGGCGTAGGGTTTCTTTCTCTACATATTCCCTGGTTTCAAGGCATATCATCACGTCCGGGCCTGATCCCAACCCGCGCGGTCTTCGCCTAGTAAGAACTATGTACTCGTGCCAAAGCTAGCCACAGGCCGACAGGCGCGTCTGACTGTTCACCGTAAGACACCAGTGACCACATCCTCCACATCCTCCATGATCTCATTGGAATTCCTGGACAGGTTTCCAGAACTAATCGAGGCCGAGGATGTTTCCTTTCAATTTCAAAAAGCGCGTCGAATTTTGAGCAAGTTTTCCCGCTAAAACTCGCGCAAATTGGTCCAAAGACTTTGGCAAGCTTTGTGCAAGCGCGGCCGCGTCCCGCGCGAGAGGGGCTTAGTTAAGCTTAGTGCAATCAACACCTCCTGAGTCTCTTGGTGTAAACCTTCAGGTGGTTCCCTTGACAAGTTGACAAGTCGAATATCCATGGACCATTGGTGATGTTACATACTGTCGTTCTCGAAAAGTTTGTCCGAGTGTTCCCGCTAAGCTGACAAGTTGACAAGTCGAATATCCATGGACCATTGGTGATGTTACATAAACTTAGCAAAAGTCCCAAGCGTGGTACTTTTGCTTCTACTTTGAAAAGAGTTCCTCAAGAGAGAATTCTGTCAATCGAGCTGGAGTGTACACCGTGACCGAGTGGCAGAATTCGTCCACCGTGACCGAGTGACAGAATCCGCAATGATCTCTGTTAATCTTCGCCCCCGGTGCTTCTTCGCACACGGATTGTTGTTGATTATACTACGAAGGTACTGACACCACTTCAACCTCGTCGGCTCGTAGATTATGTAGAATAGAAAATCAAATATCACGCATCGTAGTCGTGCGAGGCCTCTTCTGCACAGCCATGACTGAATTTTTAGGTGAACCTGAAGATATAAAAGGAAGCCTCTTGACTGTGTTTTTTGCAACCTCATCCGCTTTCGTCATCTAATCATCTAATCATCAAATCCATTAGTTATATTTTTCTTTTCTTACGAAACTCTACGAATTACGAAAACTCTTCATCATGAATTTTGCTTTCATCATCTTATCTGTCTTGGTCTCTTTCCAAGCTATCATGACTTTACCTACTACTCTTATGCCTCGGCTTGAAAGCCAAATTGGCAAGGGTGGAAGAATTGATCAAAGATGTGCTGGCTTCTATAACGGTGGTTTTGTACCTGGTTTCTCCTACGATTATCGCGGCTATCTCAATGTTCCGTTTACTTCACAGTTCTACTACTCAATCAATCAGAACTACGGATTTGATAGCTGTAACGGGTTCGGCAGCGGGCAAGTGGTTTGGGGTCAGTGCTCCTTCCCGGGCCAATGCCAAGACTCGTACAATCACTACACGGGTCTCTTAGGTGGTCTCTTAGGAGGTGTTGGTGGCCTCGTGAGTGGTGTCGGTCAAGCCGTAGGAGGTTTAGTCAGCGGTGTTGGTGGTCTTGTGGGAGGGCTCGGGAACACTCTTGGCCTACTTTCGGATCAAGAACTCAAGGCGGTGAGTGTACCTGTCGTGATCTCCTATCCGTGTGGCCTTCTTACTCATCCTTTTGTACCGTTTGTAGGACACCAACCAAATCTAAATCATGAGCTCATGCAATCAACCGCGCCTCGCCATGTTAATGGTACGTGTTCTCATCATAATTGACTGTCCTTTCACCCAGAATCTAATCCATTTGAAACCATCCTATCATCATCCATCTTAGCAAACGTTTTTTTTTAAATCCAGTTTCTCTAGGCTTGTTCCCTAATTGCTTTAAACCATCAGCCCAATTTAACTCGGAGCTTTAGTTTATTTGTGACTGAATACTTGTTATCGAGGTTTTATTTTCATTTGTCAGCTTAATCAATTTCTTTTCTCTTTCATGTTACGCTATCATCTCAATTTATTTAGCTTATTTGTGATCGAATCATTGTTGTCAAAGTTTCATTCTCATTCAGCTTAATAAATTTTAACGTCCCACGAGATTTTCTCCTTTATGACATGTTGCGCCCTCAGGCCACAGTGCCATAATTTTTCCAGCTACAGCGCGTTGATATCTGAGCTCAAGTGAGCCCCTAACGAGTCCATGACACGTAGTTAAGCTACCGCTTTGATCAGAGCCAAGTTCATGAGTAGTAACCGTACAAGGCGTCTATATTAGAGATCGGGTCATCTCTACGCGCACCTGGTGTGTGATCGATGAAGGAAGGGAACTTGAGGATCGTGTCCTGAAAATCTCCACAGCAGTTCGATACACTTTCTGAGTAAGGAGTATACCCAGACGCTTGCAAGTTTCCTTTCTTCCCACTGTCGATTTTCTCTTCATTTCAGCCGTAATTCGTCTTTCACTTTTGATAATATTCTTTTAGAAAACTTTCAACCAAGACCTATTCTTGATAATAATCTGAGATAAGACCTATCATTAAACATAATGAATCCTGTGATGAATGTCAACAAACAGTCACGTCGATCCAGCCAACGCTACAGAGCATGATGATTCATCGACAGATTCGGCTCACGCTAAAGAGTCGACAAGAATGACAACCAAGGTACAGCCAGTGCTAAAGATACCGTCGAGGAAGAGAGATAAGGCACGTCGAAGCCGGCAAAAGCCAAAGATTCAGCTAACCCGTGTATTCATTTCAGTATTATCCCTTCATAAATAATGTATTAGTTTTGAAGATTGATTTTGCGCTTGGTTTCTTTGAAATTGCGACTTATTTTTCATCGTGATGACAGGAAATGTGGCAAAGGCAAAAGACGACTGTCAAACGGATCTGAATTCAAAGATACCCACCGAATCAACCGATAACCCAGTAACTAAAATTTACCTTGAGATCTTAGGCAGTGCGGCACCAAAGATGACGAACAGCAAGATTAAATTATCTGAGATGCAAACCAAGCAAGAACTTGATTAATGCTCAATGGGATTGTTCTGAAACAGAAATGTACAACATCGATCCCGAGGAGGAACAATGACAATTGGTGTTAGATATACGAACGACTTTGAACAAAGCGATGAAAGCAGCAACGGATGGCAACGCGGAAGAAACGTCTTTCCTGTTTATATTACACGCCAAGAACGGTGATACCAGTCCCGATTTGTAAAGACACGACATATAAAATCACAAAGAAAGTCATCGAGATCACAGACGATGATGAACCGGTTGATAAAATGAACTCAACTACAATTGAAGAGGAGTCAGGACGAACAACATTTTGTAGAGAATGGAGTTACGTTCATGCCAGGTGAGAAATAAAGTTTCTTTCGACAATCTAATCGATAGATATATTCTAACATGTCTTCCTGATCTATTGACTGAATCATAGGGGTTTTGTGTTGGATTTCTATAGTTATAGGAAGTTGAAGGTTAAAGGTCGAGATCACACTCTCCAGAAATGAAAAACTAAAAAAATGTAATTTTCAGGAAGGACAAAGAAATAGACATCTTGGTGGCAACTACTGCAGGATGAGTACCTGTGTGCTCAGGTAAAACAGCTTTTGAATTTAACAGAAAGGAGATTGGTAATACAAACTCCAGGAGGTGATCAAATCAAGTATCATACCAAATCTTTGCACCAAAGTACAAGTATGTATTGATGAAGATTGGCACAATTTTTGGTGAGCCTGTACCTTGTGCTTCAGGACAGACTTCTGCTTAACTATGGAGAAAAAATGAATGATTTGACTGATTCAGTTTGATGGTAGATAACAATCACATTGTTCAAGATCCAAATCTTGGAGTCTACCTTCATTGAGACCAGTCCATGCAGCTTGCTTATGTATAAGAGCTGACCAGCATATCTCAAGGTGATATTTACTATTCAGCGGGCATAATTTGAGTGTGCGTCCAGTAGACACAGTCTGTGTAGCAATATATAGATGAATTGATTCAGATGAGCTGACTGAGTGAAAGGTGATATTTGCAATTTGATACTATTCTGATGATGGAAATAAAAAAAGTATGGGGATGGGACATTCATTTCTTTGATCCAAGAGTAAAATAGAACTTTAGATGAATTTAATGAATGAAAAAACATAGAAAAAGTTTTCCATTGTTATTATCCATCTCAATTTCTACCCCCAGACTTTGCACCGTCTCCCAAGCCACTATTGAATTTGATGGACAAAAAATAGTATGTTGAAGACTACATATGTACATACAAATTTATACTGGTGAGGTTATCTCTAGCCTGATGATCACTTGTATGATGTTCAATACCTATGATTATCACCCTGTAAAGATTCAAACAGCTTCATACATATTAACCCAATTACTGCAATCCAAGCTGCTTTTGTAATAAAATCAGACACAATTCCCCCACTTGATTTATCTTTGCAATCGCGACACCATAATAATTTTCTTATCCTCATGGGTGGCAAGTCAAATTCCTCCCCTGGATTTTCATTTGGGGCATACATCTTCTCATCAAAGACTCTGTTTTGTTCTTCAAACATTTGACCTTGCTTTACACGCTCCTGAACACTCTGAAACATAGGTTTGTATGTTACCGAGGCCTGTGTTGAACCTGTAGCTGGAGTTGGCAACAAAGTGCTTCCCAAATCTGAATGAGTAGCACTAGATACCAGAGGCCTACCATTCACCAGATTTTCCATACTGAGTAAAAGTAGGAGAACAAAGTTCCCAATTTTTGTCTTGAATACTGGTGCTTTGTTTAGATTGATTGCAGTCATTATGTTGCTGTAGATCTGGTGAATTAGACAAGAATTCACAATTTAAGATTCTTGGAAGTTATAAGCCTTTTGAGAAATAATCTGACTTACCAAGAGGAAGATTATACGGTAGTATATTCTAGTGTTTGGGGTAGTGTTGCTCTTGATCTTCAGAAAGAGATTTGTGATCAAGAGTTTAGAGAGGATAGATTGACAATATGGATTGTTATCTACTTTATGGTGGATATGTGGCTAATAGCTATTTGCTTGTGCTGAATGACTCAAGTGATAATCAGTTGAAAATTGAACTTTGTGATCTCTCTCTCCAGAAATGGAAAATTGGCAACAAATACGCAAAATGCAAGAAAGCCAAGGAGATAGAAATCTTGTGTGGCAACTGAATGATGGAGGTATTTAAGTAATCCAATGCTACATCACTCTCAAGCCAGCAAAAAAACAAATGCTCCCTCACATGTCTGACCAAGTATTCAGACAAAACCTCAGTAGATGACCAATTAAGATATTACACAAAACATTCCACCAAAGTTTGTACTGATGAAAATAGACATACCTATATGGGGATTTTGAGTTGGTACAGACTTCTGCTCCTGTATGGAGCAAAATTGAGTAAATGGACCTAATTAAAAACAATGGTCAAGAAAGATGAGACTGCACAATCAAGATGCTGAAGTCTGTTTTGAGTGAGCTCAGTCTACACAGCTTGCTTGTGCAGCAAGGTCGCAAAAGTTGACCTATCTCAGCATGGAATTAACTGCTCAAGGCTCAAACATGAGAGGATGTCTTAAGTGGTTGAAGTCTGCCGCATTGGAGAGGCCAGACAATTTGGATCAGCTGACCTAATGAAAGACAACAGTTACTATTTGAGCCTATTCTGATGATACCAATAATGAAAAGTTTGAGTGGGCAAGAGTCAAGCAAGATTCATGTATATATGTGATAAACCTGTTATTAAAATTTAGAGAATTGGTAAATACACGGAACCAACCTGGGATCTGTACAGGGTATTGCATGGTATGAGCATATTTTATGCTTATCCAAAGAGACATTTATTGCTATTTATTTTTGAAAACTTGGTCATCAGACTCCCTTGAAGCATTGATAATTTTCTCACTTTTCAATACTTATTGAACAATTTTCTTATCAAACAGACCACCAAAAATAGAGTTTTTTGCTGTGAATTTGTTTTGGGAATCCCAAAAATTCCTCAGATTGATGTGGTCCATGCAGATACTACCACAACAATCTGTTATCTGCTTCCCTCTACTTTAATTATTAGCAACCAAAGTTGAGATGTGACAAATATGTAAAAAATGTGGCACATCTAAACAGATTTTTTGGTAAGCTACTAGCTTCTGTTAGGATAGTAAATCACTAAATAAAAAGGGGAAACTTGAAGAGGTTATACTACAAGGTTTGAAGGTGGAAAAACAAGGTTAATATACTGTACTTGTAACAAACAAGTACCAACTACAGTTGGAGGACCTTCAAACAAAGCCTTTTTGAGGAATTTGAGAATGAATTTCTACAAGTGGTTTTGTAGAAAGCATGCACTGACTAATCAGTGATAACCTTATATCAAATACCTTTTTTAACTAAAAGTTGTTTGATCAAGAATTTCTCTTATAGTATTTGTTACTTTACACTCTGACTTATAGAGGTACCACATAATCTTAAAGTTTCTTGATCTGACCAAATCCCAGTCAGATACAAGCTGCACTTAAAGAATAGTCTGATTCCATAAATGGAAATCAACAACTATGATTATATTGTGTTTGGGAAAAACAATAATATTACAACAAGATAAGAGAGACACACAAACAGGATAAAAGTTAACATAAATAAGGTATTAAAGTTCAATTCACTGAAAAGCTTATAACACTGTGAATACTGTATTTTACCAATGTGAAAAATGATTGCATCTGATGCCCAAAATGATTGAAAATGTTGAAATGATGCACTAATTCTGCAGTTTTCTCTTCTGCATTAAATGCAATCATTTTTCAATGGGTGAAATACATTATCCACACAGTGTAATCTAGTTGGTGATGAGGATATATGGTTGTGTTTATGGTATAATAACAAGTGTTCAATTGTAATGTGATGACTTTCACAAGGTTGGAATCGATCTTCCAAGTTTTTATAATCTGAAGTCTGAATTTCCAAATGGCACAATTTGTGGTTCAAGGTTAGGTTTCTGTTTACAGACTTATGTTACTACAGATGTTTTAAGAAAAGATGTTGTTGTCCTTGTTTTTTTATTTTTTTTATCTTGTTTAATTTAAAGTTGCACTAGAGATTACAGGTGTAGACTCTACATATGAGCAGCTGTATTTAATAATGTGCTAAACTTTAAAGATTGCAACTCACCATTAAGCCTTGAGCAAGCACTAGAAGTTGTGCATTGCGGATACAAAGGATGCAACAGTTGTGATCATTTGTGATCTTTGCACCCTTGAAAAAGGTGATTACAGCTCTCATGTAGAGTCTGTGTGACTGTTTTTACAAGTGCAACTTTAAGATAAAATAAAATAAAATAAACAAGGAGGACAACTTTTTTTCTCAAAATAGCTGTATCAGTTTTGAAAAATTGCACTTTGTTACATACATGTTGCAGTTGTGAAATGCATGCAATCTTAGGACATATAAAAGATGTGTACAAGCAGACGCAAAAAGTTTATGTCACCCCCTGGGCCCGACCAGTTCACTAACCCGAGAGGTGTACTGCAGAATCAAGCTGGTCAGGGCCCGGGGTGACGTAAACTTTTTGCGTCTGCTTGTACATACACAGTAATAGTATTTTATGTAAGTTTTGCACATATTAGACAGGCTAATTCATATGTAAGTTGACGATTGAAACTGAGACTTGGGTGGTAATTATTGTTTTTATGGTTATTCCTATCATCATATGTTGCCTATTGATACTATGGTTTAGTACTCAAGGCTGACACAATTATATATATTTGATGTTCAAGATAGCAAAAAGTCAAGAAAAAAGAAATCAATTTTTTTTCTCTTTTTTAAAGATTGTACAGCCGTTCCAATATTGCTTGTTGCTCCATGCTGAAAAAGAAAAGGGAAAGCTAAGTTTTCAACTCAAGTTTTTACTCAATAAAACTTTGAAATTGGCTGTAATTGAAGGAATACAGCCAACTTGCAGGCTTTAACTGGACAAAAATTAGGTTTCAAGCTTACAACCATTTTCTTTCCAAAGAGGTGCAACAAGCAAAATCAGAATGGCTGTAGTTAACTGAGAAAGCAAAACAAAAAGCAAGAATATTGATACTAATCAGAATCTTCAAGTAACACAGGGTTTCTGGAGAGGTTTTTGTTTTGTTCAAAACCAGAATTGAACATCTTTATATCAAAATATAACTGGTGCAGCTATCAGTAAGCTGGTACTGCACAGGTTTGTTTCCTTGAATTTTTACTGTATTCTGATTGCTTTGTGTGTTTATCAATTTCTTGAAATTTCACAGAGGTTTTGGAAAAGAATAAAGTTCCCTCCTGGATCCTTTGGCAATTATCATCTAGGATTGGAATGCTCTCTCCAATCCACTTTTACCAAAACCAATAACTTTAGCTTAGCAGGGGATTCTGAGTGCAGAAAAGGAATAGAAGTATCACTCACCTGGATGGTGGGAGGGTTCAAAAGAGGTATTTGATTCTAGTTGAGTGTTATGAGCTTTGAGAATGGGATAATCTGAGGAAAATACTTCTGATTTACCCTTAGTCTCCTTGCAGAATTCTCTCCTAATCCCACCTGTGTGTAGGTTCATGTGCCTAGGTCTCCCGTTCTACTTCAACACTCAGCTTCACACTGTGTGCAGAGATCAGCTGAGGTTTAAATATGAACCAGTGAATAAATTGAATCATTAATTAAGTCCAGTGCATAAAGCATCCCATAGAGAAATGTAGAGACTCTGATCAGGGGTCTTGAACAATGATTGAGTTGTATCTTCAAGAGAATATCTTGTATTTTGTGGGATCCCACAAAGACCCCCAAAAGCAGTTCTCAATTTAAGGGGTCTAAAAAAGTGTGTGTGCAAAGCTGTGCCCCTAAATTTGTAAAAAAACTTGATTTAAGTATTTCAATATGCTGGTAATCCAGACAAACCTTTGTGTTATTCAGAACCCACTGTATTATTCAAGATTTCTTACGCTAGTGGAATATGTATTGAGAGTTCCCATTTTCCACCTAAATGTGGAGACTCTGGACATTTCGTGTTAGATTTTGCAAGGACTCCTGCAATGTTTCTTGGTGGTTTGACTCCCCAAATTTTTGAGAGCCTGAAAGATGGATGCTCCACTGCTGATGCTCTTATTACTTTAAAGGACTTCCAGAGTGCTGATCAGAAGCAAACAGAACAAAACAGAAGAGCTTGATCAGTCTAAATATCTGATGTGGACAAGCACTAGGTATATACGAGTGATGAGGTTTTGTGTTTGGTGAATGAAAGCTTGAATGATGAGGAACACACTTTCAGCAATACAACAGGTATAAATAGGAGAATCAATGAACCAATACACTTTGTGGTTAGGTTAGTTTTGTAAGACAATACTTGTGAGTAACAAATGGTGAAATATTCACAAATAGATCAAAGACTTAATTAAGTTAAGTTAGAAAGCTCATATGAGTGATTATTACTTCAACATACTTGTCTAGGTCTAATAATTTCAGCCTGCAATGATCACATATCATTACAAGCATACTACATTACTACAAACACTGTAAACATCATTCAACTTCCCCAATTTGGAAGAGGAAAATGATTAATAGTACAGTTTGTCATAAAAGAATCTAATACTAGACACCTGAGCCATTTCACCCACACTACATATGTGCAGCAAGCTAAGTCAATAGTTTTCTATCATGTACATACAGGTCTGCTCAGTTTTTTGCTCATCATAATAAATAAATCACATGTTATACCACATGTAACATTTTTTGACTTTGAGAAAATTATCTCAAAAATTCACTACATATAAGTCTGTAGCTGCTCAGGCAATATTATTGAAGCTATTGCTTAGTAACAGAAAGGGTGTTACATGCAGTTGAGTTGATGAGATTACACCAAAACATTGAGTCAGTGTATGTAGTCAATCTTTTGAATGCTTTTTTTGATCTCAAAAAAGTTGCAGCATGTATTACATATGAATAACTCATCCTCATGAGCAGATAGCTGAGCAGAATGGTATGTACATGATAACCACATATTCACTCAGCCTGCTACACATATGTAGTGTGGGTGTTATGGCTCAGGTGTGGAGTGATAGATCATTTTATGACAAATCATACTCCCAGTCACTTTTTCCTGCCCAATTGGGGAAGTTGAATAATGTTTGCAGTGCAAACATACAGACCTTAGATACATAACCTCTGGACCTAACATCGTTGTTTCCCTTCTCACTCAAAGCTCCACATGGAACTGACTCCTTAGGGAATTGAGACTGATCTCTTATCTCATATTCTTTGGAGTCAGAAATAAATAGTACACACTTTGGTTCTAGACTTCAAAGTCCACTTTGTGGCATTAGATCAGACGTTCCCTCCGAGAGAACCCCCTTCCTTCAAACATCCTTTTAGTGAGGACTACAGTCCTTTACACAGCCCTGAGTAGCCCTGAGTACATATACATGTACCCAAAACTATCTTGTAACATTATAAAAATTATATGTAAAATTGATTACATATACATACAGTCTAGGAACAGTGTGTAGCATGTAATAACATATACAAAAACACTTGTTGCATACACATGTACACTTAAAACAACATGTAATATGTAATAGAACATCATATACACCTCATAACTCAGTGTCAAGAGTTAAAATGCTTATATTACATATTATATATAAAATGCATATGTAATTAAGTATCACTGGTAATGATCAACCCTGAACCAATGAAGTGATAGAGACAAATATCACTACAGTTAGGTTTAGAGAGGAGGGTATATAAACCCCTCCTCTCTCAGCTTCCAGAGCTTTCCCCCAAGCGTTTATTACACATTACTTTTAAGAACATATCAAAGTTCTACTGGAGTAACATCAAGAGTCTTAGAAAACATAAGACTAGTGATAACTTCATACCTTTGATCTTCTCCCTGATTAGAAGTAAGTAATACACTTCGCCCCTCTCTGGATCCTCTACTTCCCCCAATTAGAAATAAACTCTGGTTGGTGACCAAAAAACAAACCAAGGTTGGTGACCATAAGAAAAACTCAAGGTTGGTGACCATAGAACAACCCAAGGTCGCTGACCATACAAACAACCCAAGCTTAGTGCCCATAGAACAACTAGTGTAGTGACCACAGAGCAACTAGTGTAGTGGACTTCACACCACTCTTTAATCAGTCACCTTGAAGATTACAGGAAGGACTAGGATCCACCCTTCACCAATTCTTAGTACAAGAAAGAGATCTTGGTATGTTTCTTGCTTTTGTGTATGCTCCATATCCATCCTGACCCCGGGACTATCACCACCAATGTATATGCCTTGGGCTGTAGAATCCAAGCCATCATTCAATTTGATACAGTTCCTCAGACATATCTTGTGCAAATTTTTGATCTGAGATATGGTTTTGCACCAAAAGATACCTTGAGTCAAGACCTTGGAAATATTATGTCCAAGGATTTGAGTCCCATGGTGCCCCCAAGTGATATTAAGTTGAAAATAAGCTTACTTCTCTCTTCAAAAATGACAAAGTGGAAAAAAATGAAATTCAAGACAGATTGAAGATAAAATCCTTGTGTGGCAACTGAAGAATCATGACTTGATATGCTGTGATGAAACATTACTTCCACTCAGACAATGAACAGCAATACATTTTTACAAGTCTCACCAAGTCATCTTAAAATCCTTATGGCCATTGATCAAAAAGTATATTATTCCAAATCATTTTAGCACAGTATGTATTGAGAGAAATTGGCCAAAATTACTGCAGGGCAGAACTATTTGAGCCCACACAGACAGATGCTCACCTATGGAGAAAATATTGAATACATGGACACATTCCAAAACAAGAGGGGTACAAAAATCTAAGACCATCCCAAAAACCATGGAAACAACCATGACAACCCATTTGACTTTTGGGTCTTTGGCACCAGTGGTCTTTAAGATGGTTCTGTTTGATGGGTCAATATTGGTCAGATCTTATTGCCTGTAATAGTATGAACAGAATGGTTGAGTCAATTGATCTGGGATTCTACTACATATGCCCTCCTCAGCAACTCATCACAGTCCAATCACCTCACAAACCACAGCTATGAACACTGCAGCCAACTTTTTCCAAACATTTCAATCCTACTCATGCCACCTTTGTTTTCAAAAAACCTTGATCTCTGTAAATTTTCAAAAGCCAATCTGACTATAAAGAACTGGAAAATGTGAAACCTGAATCTCATTTGTTGAGTTCATCAACCAAAGAGTGAAAACCAAGTGCTGAAAAAAATGTTTAGAGAGAGAAAAATTAGAAATCCATTTCAAAGAGGAATTGAGTTGGAAAAAGGATGACAGAAAATTACGGTTCCATTGGTTTGAATTTTTTTCTTACAGTGTGGTAATCAATTTATAGGGTCCATCAAGAAAACTTAAAAAATTATATCATCATTAGAAGATTTGAGGTTTTTAGGGCAAAGTTGTATCTTTTCATTTTTATTATTATTTTGTTGTACATACAGGGATTATAAATCATTCTTATGTAATTGTTGATTATTTAAATTATATTTATTTGATTTAAAACTATTAAATCATTATCAGAAAGAAGAAAGCAAAATAAATCCATAAAAAAGTCAAAAATGTAGGTATAAAGGTTGGAAAATGGTTTCTGGTTATTAATATGGGATTTAAAGGTTCAAGAGGGTTTTATTATAAAAGAGGAGGGTCACATTAGTCAGCACCAACTTTAATCATGGGAATTGATAAGGGAGGAGTGAAGTTATTCAAGAAAGAGGGAAATTCAGGGATGGTAAACAAGGATACTATGGAATTAATTCATGTGTGGTGATGTCATTCAGGGATTTATGGCACCAAACGTTTTTGTGAATAATTTTTAGAGCTATGATTATTAATGGATTGATCTTAGATGATCTTATGATAGAAGAGAAATCAATATTAGATGAGAAAAGAGGTGAAAATGGTCAAAATCCATTGAAATTGAAGGTTTCAGCTAATTACATATGTCAAAACCTGTCAGATCAGGACAGGTAATAGTTAATTCAACACAGAATACTTTGTTTGATAATGTACACCATTTATATTAATAGTATCAGAGATTTAGTGAAAAATTTATAAGGAAATAAAGGAAATGGTGTGAATTTTGACTTTTGTGCTTACATACACACATGTAGCAACATTTACATGACAAAGACCTTATTTTCTCACTTTCTACAGCTCAATAACTTATTCATCACACTTCAGAAGTAGGTCATAATGGGGCAACAAATTATCAGTATTGAAAGAGCTATAAAATGAGATATAGTAATCCAAAATTGGACAACTTTACAAAAAAGTTGTTATTCTAAAAATAGTTTTCAGCTATGGATATATCACCTGTATTCATCATAAGAAGATATACTCATCATTCTTAAACATCAATCGATCAATTCCACAGCTTGATTCATGCGGCACATTAATAATAATGACATTATAAGGTTTTTGAGGGCTTTTGTTGGTTTTTGAAGTTGTTAATCATTGCAGTATTGGTGTTATATATCATCAAATGAAGGATTTGGGTGTTGTTATTCCCCTTTTTCTTTGTCATTTTTCATCATCATAAACTCATTTTAATAGTACCTGGTCACTTAAATACACCCTTTGTTGTAGCTATAAAGAGATATTTACTTTAATGTTGTAGTGTTTGTGACTTATAAAGTCTTTGGAAATGATATCAAAATGATATTGTGCTTTTTTCTCTTAGTTATTGGATTGGAATAACACTATAAGTGTTAAGAGTTGAAAAAATTGTGCTATTTCATTCAAAAAACTGTGCCTTTAGTCCTTTGAGAATTAAAATCAGTTACTTTTCTCTTTTGATACTTATTGGTAATCAATTCAACAGAGTTACCTCTTCTGATTGTTATTTTAGGAGGGCATTCTTTAGACATCTTCTACTATTCTTTTATTGGTAGATTGTTGCCTTTACACTCTGTATAAACCTTGTTGGGTTATAAGTTCTATAACAGTCAAGGAAACTCAGTATGTGGAGGATTTGTATGATGTTTTGAATTGGCAATTTCAATGAATTCATCATAGCCTAAAATTGGAGAAGAGATGAAGGACAGAACAAGTCATTGAAGGTGATATTTAATTGAATGATGAGAGTGATCCTTGCACCTTGGTTTTATATATACAAGATGATGTAAAAACCTTTTTAACATTGTGACCATGCAATCATTGTATTCTGCAAGTCCAAGATTGTTGTGTCTTATTTGTTGTCATTGTTGATATTGCAAGAGAGATGAGTAGGGCAAAGGTTACAAGATATTAAGAGAGGCCTGTGTAGTAAGAATTCAGAATTACTGAGGAGGATGGGACAGGTGGGAAGCTAGAACCTCCAGGGAACCCCATTGTCAAAAAACCCAAATATCAGATGGCTTCATGAGTTTTTCTCTTGGTTTTTTTAGGCTGTTGCTATTTGATGCACCAACACCAACGCTGCCACAATACGATACTCGGTATAGTATTGAGGATACCCGGTAAAGTATCTTTTTCAAGATACTGTCTCGAACACGTATTGGTACAGTATAGCCCAATAGGATACAATACTGGATACCGTATCGAATTCCAAGATACTGTTCCCAGCTGGTTTGGGTACAGTATCCTCGATACTAGGTACGATACCGATACGTATCTAGTATCAGTGTTTTTGACGATACCATTACAATACTGATAAAGTATCGCGTATCTTAAACGATACTGGTAAGATATTGAGTATCTCTACACGATACTGGAAAAGTATCGTGTATCTTTGACAATACTATTATAGTATCAAGTATCTTTGGACGATACTGGACAAGTATCGCGCTGTATCACGTATCCCAGTTGCTTTTGTGCTAAATAAGATACTGAAAGATACCGCAATACTATCCAGGACCCCAACCGGTAAAGTATTGGCCTCCGCGGTACTATACTGGATATGGTATCAGATCCCAGGATACCATGTCAGGACCCAGCGAGTACAGTATCGCCGATACCGATACTGAGTATCGGGGGTAGGATACTGCAAAAAAGATACGATACCGATACTTTACTATGATTAGTAAAGTAAAGGTGGCAGCGTTGCCAACACAAACCATGTAGGCATAGGTTTTTCCTACACCTACACGTGGTTTTCGCACCATTCTATGCCTAAATTGAGTATGTAGGCGCAGAAATCCTTGAGGATACGCCTACATTTTGAATTTGGAATGTAGGTGTAAGAAAATGACGCCTACATTTGAATTTCAACATGTAGGCATAAGAAAATGACGCCTACATTTCAAATTTCAGATGTAGGCATCATTTTCTTATGCCTACATATGTATTACGCACCTACAAGGGATTTGACACCCATACATAACACCATTTCACCCACTACAAGATTGTTTTTGACCTGAAAATGGGATATTGGAGGACAGGAACCCATTTCGAGATGCAAAGAGGATATCAGAGGACGTGAAACCCATTTCAAGATGCAAAGAGGATATTGGAGGACGGAAAACCCATTTCAAGACGTGAAGAGGATATTGGAGTGGGTTACCTGTCATATCCTCTTCACATCTTGAAATGGGTTTTGTGTAATCCTTTTACCACAACAGTGCTTGCATGATTAATCACTTCCAGTCTGATTCCTCACCAAAGATGTTGTTCCCCTCACAGGCCAAAGTGTGTCACTTTGTCATAAGTTCCCTGCTTGCCAGCGACTTGCAATGAGCCAGTGTGGGACTTTTTTAAGTATATGACTAGATGACAGGTGCTACATGAAGCTAACCAAAAGTCAGACTTGCAAGTGGAAGACCACTTTGAATGTAATATGCAACACACTTGACATTATTTTTGACCAATAAAGCATTGACAAATTCTAACTAAATAATCCCCTTCCCCATTGGAATCCCACCTTGCCAAACCTCTACCTTGTTTGCACACCAATCAAATGATTGACCACCCAATTGGGCATGTGGGAACTGCAGATGCATGCCATGGTTGCTGGTTTCCAACTTTCTCTCTCACAACTATTAACTGACAAGCTGCAAAAGCCTCCCCATGGGGGCTGTTTTAGTGCACTGGTGGTTTAGTGAGTGTTTGTGGTGATGCTCTGACAGATTAACCTCAGCAATCCAATCAGAAATCCATGTGTACAACCACAGCCCCCATCTACTAGGCTCTGGCCTGCCAGAGCCTACCACTGACTCCATGAAAGATTCATGAAAGATTCAGAAAGATTTCAAAATGACTTCAACATAATATCATATGGGGCCATTTGCCTGTCCAACCACCAAAATTCTGATGTCATCATATGACATCATAAATCTGTACACACCTGCTCCTGTATTCACAGATCAAGAATATATAGTCTATTAAACTTTATCCAGTAAATTGACTGAGTTATTGAGGTTTGAAAAAAAAATCACGGATAAAAAATACTATTTTTGTACTATACATGAGACTGGGATCTTAAATATCTTCAATCTTTGTCAATATACAAATACATCAAATTTGATAATATTTTCCGCACTATGTTTCTTCACATTTCTGTTCCCTACAGCCTTTGTCTACGGGTAGTATTTTCATATGTAATTGCGGATTATATACAGAAGTTGGATTTTCTGAAGTTCTTTGACCCTGAGGAAAATTGTGATGAAATGTAGGGCACAAATTAGGCACAAATAGACTGATATGCATGTAAATAATAATTTCCAAAAGTTTCTGCCATCAATTTATTCATATCCTTCCTAGAATGGGGCACTAGGAGCTTGCTTCTAGATACAAGAATAGGCAATGGTGCCAAGAGTGACAAAGCCCCGACAAACGATGTAAGCCATCCACGTCATTATTGATTTACACTGCTGTGCTCTTTACCACTCCGAATCATTATAAGATCCTCTTTACCTTTTTCACAAGGATGCTGTTTACCCTCATGTCAATCATATAAAGTCTGTGGATGTTCTCAAACTCCGCTTCTCCCCACTCTCATTCTTCTCAAAGGTTTTTTAGAAGATTCATTCCTTAGAAGTATTCTCATATTATCCACGTCCTTCTTATTCTTTCTAAAATAGAATATTTAAGAACTTTTTTCCCACCCTCCTCTCCCTAGATATTGTAATACTTCTTTGGCCGCCCCATGCGGACCTCTTTTTGTGCCTTTGAGTCAGTTGCACATGTATCCTAAACCTATTCCGATAGTTGTTTATTCTACTATGCAATTAGGGCTCCATGCCCCGATTCTGGCTAAACTCTTCACATCGTGAAGTTTAGCACAGATCACCAACAAGCACCTAACCTATTCTCAACAAATCAGGGAAAGATTGGACTACTCATGTAGAAATCACAATTACATATAGAAATATGCCTTTTGAACAAACGCTGCAAAAATAAAAATGGTAGAAAAGTGTACTGTACAGTGGAATATAAAATTTGTTTTATATGTATATTGAAAAGGATTTGAGATATCCAAGATCCCAGTCTTTTGTATAGTACAAAAATAGTATTTTTTATCCGTGATTTTCTTTCAAACCTCAATAACTCAGTCAATTTACCTGATAAAGTTTAATAGACTATATATTCTTGATCTGTGAATACAGGAGCAGGTGTGTACAGATTTATGATGTCATATGATGACATCAGAATTTTGGTGGTTGGACAGGCAAATGGCCCCATATGATATTATGTTGAAGTGATTTTGAAATCCTTCTGAATCTTTCATGAATCTTTCATGAAGCTGTGGTAATCTCTGGCCTGCCAGAGCCTAGTAGCTGGGGGCTGTGAACTTTCATTAGGGAAATTAATCTCTATGAATGTCATCTAACTCATCTGTCAATCACTTGATTGACTCTTCTTGATAAAAACTGATTCTTGGGATCAGGATTCAATTGAGAAATCTGCAGCCTTAATAACATATGTAGCTACTCATGATCAGCATGGCTCAGGACATAATAAGACCATTGGGACACAATCTTTAATTAGTATTGTAGCAGTCATAAGTCAAGATACCTACGTAGCTAAACTCAGTGCAATGGTTTTTATTGTTTTGTTGATTTCTTACTAGTTTCCATCAAGTGTAAAACTGGTAATTAGTGGTACATATGTAGGAAAATGGAGCTGTTAAAAGAATCAACATATGGGTCATTGAAAAACCCACTGCATTCAATGCTTCCTGTGACATTGTATTAAGAAAATCTCACATATGTCTTCATTTTGTGGAAGCCCATTTGATAATACAAAAAAACTATCAAGATTTCTCCCTTTTCAAACAAGAAAGAAACTTATGGTATACATCTTGATTTGGTTGAGATGGTACAAAGTCCATGTTATCATGAACCCAACTATCTCTCCTTTGAATTATAGTCTCATACCAAAGCTCAATTACATACCACACAGGATCCATAGGGAAGTTTTTCTTTACCCTGGACTGACAGAAATAATGTAATGTGTCTTTAGCATCATACCAGCCAACCTCATGTGCTAACTTCTCCTCTTTGGGCAGGATAATTGATGATGTGTCTTCACAAAAACATTTTCTCCATCGAGAAAAATAATCTTGAAGGATATCCCAGCCAGTCTTAAGTAAGATTTGCATCACTTGGTTTGTTAGCTGATTGTGGTGCAAGACAACCAGTACACCCACAAAGGCTGGAACCATGAAAGATTTAACTGCTTTGATTACATTTTGGATCTTCATCAAGTCAAGGATCAGATCTGTATTCAATGTACCATTTATTGAATGGATGCATTCTATCCAGCTTTGTTCCATATCTTTTTCAAGACAATCAAAGAATATTTGAATGCTTTCCAAGATGTCCTTGTGCTTTTTCAACACAGACATGCCAATCACTGCCACATAATTTGCAGGCCGTTTACCTTTGAATTCTTTTAATTTAGCCACCTCCAGCTCTGAAAGATGTGGGATCATTGAGATTGAGAATTCAAAGGTTGGGAATGAGGGCTTATCTTTCACTTTACTAATCTCAGATGTCAAGACCTTCTTCCCTCTGAGTTCTCCTTCAGATAAAATTGCAGAAAGAAATGAATGTGTTGAGAATTCAATCTTGCAATGAGGTGGCTCAAAGATATAATATTTTGTCCAATTTGAAATCAATGCTCCTATATAGCTTGGTTGAACAGGGGAGTATTGATCACGGTCCAAGATGTACTCTGGTAAATTTGAAGGGCTTGACAAGTTGTCTGGATCATTGTTTAATTGTAATGAAAGTGTACTGATTTTGTTTTGACTAGGATAAAACACTTGATTCAAATAATCTTGAAGGTAAACCCATCCATCAGAAACTAGGTCTTTCATTGAGACATCTTTTTGACTTCTCTGACAGATTAAACTCAGGCCCCCAAAGAAAGCAATAACAACATCTTTCTTGACCCTATTGATTGCAAACTTGACTTGATATGGGGTACAGGGGGTGATTGATGAAGACCAAAGTATTGAGTAGAATTTGTTGTCTAGCTTATCAAAGAAAACATCTATCTGTCTTGACACCTCAGGATTGTGCCATAATGCTAGCATTCCTTTTGATTTGAGTAAATTAGCTAGACTTCTGGATTGAAAGTGGGAATAGTGAAAATTAAATTGATTCTCTACTCCCTCAATCTTTGGCACATTTTCTGGAACTTGAAACTTTGATTTTGCATTCATTTTTTTCTTAGATATATGTACCCCATGTTGAACTCCAAGAAGCTTTGCCTTGTGTTTTTGTTTTTTGATGTTGTGAGAGTTTTGAATGATTCTGGGATCAGAACTTTCTGCCAAAAAATCAAACTGGTTTCCCTTCAAATATGCCACATTTGAATCCTCATTAACCATAGTGTGTTGAGATTCTAGGACTGGAAATTTTGTGGAGATTGTCATGACTGCCTTACTGAGCAATACTAGGAAAACACATTTTCCAATATTTTTCTTGATTACCAGAGTTTTGTTTAGATTGATTTCAGCCATGATGTTGCTGTTGATCCGTTGATTTAGAAGAGAATCCAGAATTTAGTATTTTTAGAGTGTATCAGCCTTTTAAGAATAAATTGACTTACAAATCAAAAGATTTGTTCCTTGCTTTCTGGGCAGTGTTGTTTGTGGTCTTCAGAAATAGATCTTTTTATATTGTTTGTTCCTTGAAGTTAGCGGTAGCTATGTGCCTGATACACTGCCAGCATTAAAGAGGTTCCCAGATGGGAATATGGGTCCTAGTGATCAGATTCCCATTCTGCTACTGTTACACAGTTCCATGAATATTGCCTGAGTAGCCATTGTGATATATGTAGTCAATATTTTGAAATGTGTGTCTCAATCTGAACAAAGTTACAGCATGTATTACACATGATTTCCTTATCTAGATGAGCAGATAACTGAGCGGACCTGTATGTAGCTGATAGCTAAGGATTTACTCAGATGTTTGCACATATGTAGTGTATGCTTTATGGCTCAGATGATTTGTTCCTTGCTTTCTGGGCAGTGTTGTTTGTGGTCTTCAGAAATAGATCTTTTTATATTGTTTGTTCCTTGAAGTTAGCGGTAGCTATGTGCCTGATAGATGTTGGATGGTGCTAGGTGAAAAGATTGTTAAAAATTTCCAAGTACTAGCTTGTGATGTATCCCTTCAAACTCCAAGAAAGATGAGGGAACAACTTTTCTGTGTGGCAAATGAAGAATCATGAGACCAATGCCACATCACTACCAACCAGGCAATAGAAAAAAATATCTCTGCAAGTCTGACCAATTAGTCTGACAAACCTCTTGAGATGATAAAAAGTATGACCAGGTAGTCAGACAAACCTCAGGAGGTGATTAAATGGAATGCTATTCCAAATCATTGCACCAAACTTTATTAGAATAAAGAGTGTCATTTTTTTAGGGGATTTTGCTTTGCTACAGACTTTCACGTATGTAAAGAACAAATTGGATAAACAGACTAAATTTACGGCAATGATTAATAATAGAAAAATTTACAAGAATCTTGAGTTCTGTTTTGAGTGGGCTCAATGTTATGCAGCTCCCTTATGCAGAAAGGTCACAAACACTGACCTGTCTCAGGATGATCTCTGACTTTCAAGGGTTGAATTTGTGAGCATGTCTCAAATTGCTACAGTGTTTGCAGAAATGTATAGATCAGACAATATAGCTAAGCTCACCTAATGAATGATGGTGTTTGCTATTCAACCCTTCTGATGATAGCAATTAAGGTACTCAAAGTAAGCATATACATGTATATGGTTCTTCATATATAGTTTTTTTGTGTTTTTGAAACCATCTCGAACCTGCAAAAAGTTTTGTTTTGGTACAAGTTTAGACTTTTGCCAACACCAGATTCAATGTGGTGTTCTGATCAAGATACATACAACCACTATGACCAACTAATTGTCACCACTGACAAACCAAGCCATTAACCCAACTTATTATCCAAACAATACCACAGAAACTCCCTTCAATAACCTGAATACAAGTGATTTGGTGTGGAGTGTACCTCATTGTCTAACCAGTGTGGCCGCAGGCCAAATTCTAAGTATAGAGTTGAAGTTTGCTCTTGACATCCGCGCCTGCTGGAATTAGTTGCACAGGCTCAGAAACATATGTGAATATGAGATATCTGATAGAACTTACATGTCGGGGAGAATTTTGACCAGTCCCATTGAAAACTTTTCAAAAGTTTAGCTCTTGGAAGGTTCAAGTGACTTGTGGATGCTTGGTTCAACATATCAGAGGTAACGGCAAATGGCTTGCTGAGACTTCATGAAAGCGTCAAAGTTGCTGCTGGCTTTGCCAAAATTGTTGAATGCATGAACAAGGGAGAGGGAAGATGAAGACTTCTTTGGAGTTGTCCAATAGCATCAGAGCAGCAATTGGTTATCAATTTAAAGTGAAGACAGGCGTATAAATTACATAGGAGGGGGGTTGAGCGGTTGAAAGGAGGCCATATAAGACACGGGCACTCACTCGGTCTCGAGCAATCTCAAGGAAGATTTCTTGCTGTTGGCCAACACGTGAAACTTCAGAAATTACAAGCAGCATTTTGATGTAGAGACGTATTTCAGGTGTTTTTTAGCTTGACCCCCCCCCTCATCCAGGATGAATGAAAATCGAATGTGGGAAGAGGGGAGCAATTATCTGTCATCCTCAGCAATTCATAGAGGGTTTTGCTGATGGTCACTGTCTGGTAGTTTGTAAGCGACTGTCTGATCAGGCTGGGCTCGAGCAAGTTTGCCGAAGATCGATAGGCAACTCTTCTGACTGAGCTCAATCAATGACAAATATCCACTCCAGCTCCAAGAGTCCAGTAAGATCAGCAAAAGTGACTTCGTTAGAGTTTTCTGTCACCTGGACTTCTCATTCATGTTGCACAGCTTGGCAGTGTAGTCTTCACCCAAAAAATCCCTCAAATCTTTTCACAAAGATCAAGACCACCTTCATCTTCACTATACTCATCTTATTGGTTCTCTCTTCTTATGATGATGGATTTCGATTGTAAATATTCATCTGTTTGACTTGGAAAGACTGTTTACCAAGTGTTGAGAAGACCCAAGCACGACCATGATCTCTGATAGCCAAGTTCACAGCTTTGCACAACTCTCATCGAGAGACCGAAAGTATTTCGTATGATCTTAATAAGCTACATCATATGGCCAACTGACCAGCCTGTGTAAGTCAAGATCAAATCACCATGATCTTGGCAGCCTTTTCGCTATTCCGTGTCGAACGAGATCCAATCTTACTCACCTTTTGTTATAAATGTGACCATCGTCCTGCTTTATCGCACTTTCCTTTTCACTTCATCATTTAACTTGACATTGATAATATTATTACTTTTAATATCTTCACTTTATATACTTTCATCATGAGTCTTACTTCTTTTTTCATCCTCGCGCTCGCTATCTCTGGTGCTGTTTCTCAAGCTGTGATGGTCAACACCCCTAGTAAGTCCTATTTACCTCGCCTTTGTCGCCCTCAACTCTTCTTCAATTACTCTCACTGTCTTCCAAATCTAATCAGCATGAATTGATCGCTTCAGCCTCCGTGGTACAATGTTTACCTGTTCAGCTCAGTGTAAGTGGCTCTTCATTCAAGACAATACTTCACTATTAGCTCGTTATAGGCTTTGAATACGCTGTCCATCTAACTGTTTGCCTATCACAGTGGTCTGGTGGTCAACCTCCTTACTTTATATCTCTCATTCCTGGTGGTCAAACGACTGCCATTCCTCTTGAAGACCTTGGTCAACAAACGGGTACCAGCTTCACTTGGTCAGTGGACCTTCTATTCGCATCCATATCTTTGGGACCCACATTGATCAAACTCTTTGCACATTGACATATTCAGGAAAGTCGATCTACCTGCAAAAACAGCAGTTAATCTTCAAATCCGTGATAGTGTTGGTGTCTTGAATTACTCTGATCAGTTCACGATCCAGGACCCTCCTGCTGGCACTACCTGCGACACGACCGGTAATGGCACCACTACTGCTCCTACTCCTATGACAACCGGAACTGTCTAAGGTTCGTGAGTATCTTTTGACCAAACACGCAAACGTTTCCCTCTATTGCCTTTTCTTATCTTTTGATTCTATTACAGTGTCCAATAATGATTTGAAGGGAACCCAGCAATAATCATAAGTGATAGTGGATTTATATACAATCCTCTTGAATTCACAACAAACGTTGTTCTTGTATTTTCTACTCTTTTCAGTTGTCTTTTGACTACATGCAGTGTATCTACATCACTAACGTATATATATCATTAAATTAATAATCGTCATCTACTCTTTTGAGAACCCAAAGCATTTTGAAAACATATTGAAAAACGCGAATTTGAGAGAGAAGAATCAACTGGAAAATGATAATAATCAAAGGAATGAACAGAACGAGATCTGATGAGCTATTCGGTGAAGTAAAAAAATCACATGCGTTTGCAAGTTCCTTTTGCTCTCTTTTGCTCAAAGATATCTTATCTTTAAACCTCATTCACATATTTTTTTAACAGCGATTGGTGATCAGATTAAATTAAGTCGATGATCATCAAGACGTTTTTTTTACTGACACCATTCTTTATGTGGACCTGTTCTTTACCTTTCAAATAGGTTTCAAAACCTTTCCTTCATTCAAATCCTATAAATCAATTAGCGATCATTTCTTTGGAGAGGTTTGGTCTCGATTCATTATGGTTATTTAGAACATTCTGATTTGATTTGCAAATATTTTGATCAATTGGATAAGACTGATTTCTTGGTTTTTTTCCTACGCTCAGGTGGTGATGCATCGCAATTCCAATTCTTTCTTGTTTGTTTTTTATGTGGTGATTCAATTTCCAGATGGTTGACTGTTGTATGCCTGTATTACAATCCACTTTAGATAGTTTTTCTGCTTATCTTTCATTTTATCTTGCCCGAGGAGTCTCAAGAATCCGGATATCTGCACTTGATGATTTTTTTGTGGATTGTTATGTGAGGTATTCACATTCCGAGTGCTGTGATATACACGTTGGGTTTTTTGGGTTTGTCATCTCTGGTGTGGATGCGTGAAACGCATTGGAAGTGGCTGAGCAGAATAGAGAGCAAGTGATGACCTACTATCGACTGTCACGATTCAGATTCTGAATTTCCCTGTCCAAGACTCAAGTTGATGAGATGATTAGGTCTAGTTGAATTTGAATGCTGATGAAACAGAAATAATTTGAATCTTGATAGAGAATGAGAAAGATGATAAGAAGTAACTTGAGATTCAAGATCAGCAATACTATCAAATCATATCAACTTCATCATCATCGCTTCTCAACTGTTGCTCAACTATCAATACCACCAACATCGACTTCAACACCATCACTCTCTGAATATCCACCTGAACTCATTCGTTCGTTTTGTATCATTGCACGTAAGTTACATGATCACAAAGACATTCTAACGTTCTTAAGAGATAACTTTACTGATAGACTCTTCATTCTAACCAGATATCGATCATGGCAAATCAACACTTTCGGATCGTTTACTTGAGCTCACAGAAACAATACCAAAACTGACTCCTATCGCCCACCAAGTTTCTAATCCATCTGAACCACCACTTCGGAATCGACAAGTACTTGATAAACTAGTGGTCGAACGTGAACGAGGTATCACCGTCAAAGCGGTCTCAGTCAGGTTCGCATCGAATTTGATTCCATCGAATGATAGACTTTAGAAATTTATAGACTTCTTTTAATTTGGGTTCAAAGCATGTTTTATTCACCACCGGATCAACCCAAGAAAAAGTACCTTCTCAACTTGATCGATACACCAGGTCATGTAGACTTCAGTACCGAAGTTTTAAGATCTTTAACGGTAGCAGATGCAGCGATCTTATTAGTCGATTCAACCCAAGGCATCCAATCCCAAACTCTCTCAGTCTTATCATCAGCATTACGTCGAGAATTACCTATCATTCCAGTGTTGAACAAAATCGATTTACCTGCTTCTGAACCTGATAGGATAGGAAACGAATTAGCCAAACTTACGGGTGTTAAAGAAGATCAAGTCTTGAGGATTAGTGCAAAGACTGGGATAGGAGTTGAAAGGTTATTGGAAAGATTGATTAAGGAGGTTCCGATACCTAAAGGTCAAAGTGATCAACCTTTGAGAGCCTTTGTCTTTGATTCTTGGTTTGATCACTTTCATGGTGTTGTCTCATTGGTTAAATTGGCAGATGGAGTTTTGAAAAAAGGTGAGTTGATTACACCTTCCTTCACGATCATTGATTTTATAAACTTCAAGATCTTCTCATCTATCAAAGTGTCAATATTCATTTATTTTTGTTGTAGGGGATAAGATACAATCTTACAAAACGGGAAAGATTTTTCAAGGTCAGAGAAGTAAAATTGTATCTCTCCAATGAACCTTTATTTTAATACTGTCTTTTTCACATATACAAAACCAAAGTGGCGGATTGTGGAATAATGTATCCAGAACAAGTTTCGATTCCAACCGGACTTCATGTAGGACAATGTGGATGGGTAACATGTGGTATGAAAGACCCTTCTCAAGGTTTGTTAAAAAAAATTCTTTTCACATTTTTTTCCAACACCAAGTTTTTGATCAGTGAGGTAAGATAGCGATTTTGGGCGACACATTCTATGATCCAAAGACTCCAAGTGAAGATTTCGAACCAGTGGAAAGATCGATTGAAGGAAGACAATCGATGGTTTTTGCTTCCCTTTTTCCGGTTGATTCCGTGGCTGGTTTAGATAAATTAACTGAAGCGATTGATCAGGTTGGTTTCTTTCTTCCTGCTCTCTCTTCCATGAAACACATGCGAGTAGGTCTTGATTAGAGGTTGAGTTGGTAGTTGATTTTGAATGATCGCAGTGTTTCGGTACAGAAAGAAGCTAGTGTGGCTTTAGGTCAAGGATTTCGGTACGTATTTTAGTTTATACCTTGCCTTAGGGAATGAAATCTTATTCTATACGGAGTAGGTTGGGATTCTTGGGTACGCTACATATGGATGTGTTCAAACAGCGACTCAGTGATGAATACGGAACCGAAGTGATTGTTACTAGACCATTTGTACCACTTAAATGTCAGTTGTCTTTCAAACTATCTTGAAATTTTGTGTGAAGATACTGATTTTTCAAACTTGAGGATTTTTTAGTAATAGCGGATGGAAAAGAAAAAATGATTAACAATCCGATTGAATTTCCAACGGTGGGAATGAAAAAAGTTCAAGTCTTAGAAAGGATTGTCGAGGCTTCAATTGTTGTTCCTGATCGGTATACTGGGCCCGTCATCGAACTTTGTGCAGTCAGTTTTCAATTACCTTGATATTGACTATCCGAGCTCTAGATCTCATTATATGATTTATGTGTTTGTAGACTCATCGAGGAGAACAGAGCTCACTTGAATACCTCCCAGCTTCTGCCACTTCACCAGACTCAAGCCAACTAATCAAACTAGTCTATCAAATCCCATTATCTGAAATCGTCACAACATTTCATTCATCATTGAATTCCATCACGGCAGGTTATGCAAGCTTTGATTACAAACCTAAAGATTTCAAACCTGCTGAATTGGTTAGGTTAGATATCATTGTCAATGGCAGTGATCCTGTGGATGCATTTGCTACGGTTGTACATAGGGATAAAGCATTGAGAGAAGGTAAAGCTGTTTTGGGTCGCTTGAAGGGTGTGATGAGACGTCAGGTTTTCGAAGTTGTGCTTCAGGCTACTGTTGGAAATAAAGTGATTGCTAGTGAAAGGTAAGGATTCTTTTAAATCTCAAGAGTTCTCTTTGTTGAATTTTGATTTTTTTAGATTATCTGCTGTACGGAAGGATGTTACTGCTGGATTGTGTAAGTGTTGTTTCTCCGAAAGATGAATCACAAGAGAGGTTTAAATTGACTGTGTTTATCACCCATGATGATTTGTTCAAATAGATGGAGGTCATTATGAACGTAAAGTAAATATCTTATACTTGTTGATCATTAGCTCAATTCGACTGAATTGCACAATCATACATTTTCTCTAATGTGTTTTAATTTCAATCCTCTCTGTTTAGATGAAACATTTAAATAAACAAAAAGAAGGTAAAAAAAGATTAAAGATGATGAGTATTGGAAATGTTGAATTACCTCAAGAAGCATTTTCTGCAGTACGTAGGAAATTCTTTGATTCTTGATCAATTCTTTCTTTTACATTGATAGATTTTTGGGGTTTTGTGAATTTCGTTTAGGTCTTGAGTGTGGATGGAAAAACTGTACCTGTTAAAAGAAATCGAAAATAAAAGTATATTTGATGTTTATATTTAAGTGGTAGGTAGGTTTGATTTTGAATGATTTCTTAGTTCATTATTTTGGATTGAAAGATAAGTTTGTAGGATGTAAGATGTCTTATGATAAGATTTACTTTGATTGTTTACTTTGAGGGTTTTTTCATAAGCATAGAGAAAGTGACATGTTACAGAACATTGAGAATCTACACTTGCTCAAGGTTTATATCTGCCTATTCATCTAGATATGTGATGGCTTTTTCTCAATGGCAAAGATTTCGGGGGTAAAAATGGATAGGGCCATCCTACACACAAATATTGAGAGAATGACCCTAGCTGGCAGGTCAAAGCACCCACATAGTACATACATACCAAGAGAAGAAATTCCACTTAAAGGGTCATAACATGCCGCCATTGCAATTGCTGTTCTGTGCAGATAAGGTCTAGATTGATTCTTGAATTAGTATCTAAAAGAGCCTTGACCAAATCACCAGCCACTGTTGAGATAAAGGCCTCCTATTTTTCAAATAAGATAGAATCTGATGGATCAAATCTCTGTTTGGTGGTGATGGTTCAAAATCCAAGGTTTTGACCCCTGGTGACACTGTTTGGAATTATAGTCTCATACCAAAGCTTATAAAGAAACCATACAGTGACTGCATTTGATCCCTTCACAATTTTGCTCATAGTGATTGATGTTGTTTCTTCAAAGAAATCTGTCATCCAAGATAAGCATTAAGGGTATGCCAGCAAGTTTCTATTAAGCTTTCAATGACTTGACAGCCTGGTTTTGATGTAAGACAAGTGTCATACCCATAAATACTGGTATCATGGAATCTTTGCAACTGACAAGATCACATTCTGTAGTATGATTAAGTCAATCATCATCAATGTGGAGTTATCTATTTTCAATTTGCCACCAATAGCATGTATGCCTTCTAGTAAGTAAGCTTTTTTTCATGTCTTTTGCAAGGCTTCCAAAAAATGCCTATGTTATTCCAACACAGATTCATCAAATCAATTCTTGAAAGGTATAGTGTAAGGGATCTACCATCAGGCTCTGTAGTATTTTGAATCATTGAACATGAACAGTGAGAACTTATTGTTGAGGTCTGAAAGAAATGAATGGTGCTAAAAATTCATTCTTGAATTGAGGAGTTTGAAACATATGTCCTCTTACCAAATTTTTGATTCAAATGGAGCAGTGCTGGTCAAGCTTCAAAATGTACTTCATTAAATCACATGATGGCAAGAGGTCACCCAAGAAGCTCATGTGGTCAAAAGAGGTCACCCAAGAAGATCATGCAGTCAAAAGAGGTCACTCAAGAAGCTCGTATGTGCAGCAGTCTCTGGTATACTAGCTGTGAACATTCATCTGGTTTATCGTGACTAAGATCAAACACTCTTTTCAGGTAAATTTGGAGATACACCCATCCAATGTGAAATGAATCTTTAATGAGGAGCTCTTGCAGACTGTCTTGATACATCATGCTTAAGTTTAACCCCCCAAAATAAGCAATTACAAATCTCTTCTCCCTTTTTGCTTTTAAATTAAGTAAACTAGAGCTAGCCCTCTGAAATGAGACTGCAAATAGGAAAAAGATCTTTCTGTTGATTTTCTTTTTTAGAAATTTTTTGAACCTTGAGAATTAGATTCTGGTAAGTAGCCATGTGCACAGGTCTCAAATCAAACAAGTTCTTCTTTCTGTTTTAATTTTCTGGTCCTATGAAAAATGTAGAACTTCTTAAGACCCAATATAAATGCTGGAAAATCTAGCTGATCACCCTTGCAAGATCTGGTCATGTTGAAACCTCATGACTTCCACTGGTGTTGGACTTTAAATCAAGAAATTCTGTGGATTCTGAAATTGTAACTCTTCTTCTTTTTGGGATCAAAGACTCTAACAATTCCTGAATGCTTATGTGTAAGTATAGTGTGCATTTCTTCAGATACGGTGTTCCAAAGTGACATCTTATCATATTATAGAGGGTTAGTGAAAGATTTTAGTACTTCAATATTTGTATCTTGCGTCAAAAAACTCCCAATGTATTTCAAGCAAATAGATAAATCAAGAGCATCTTCATGTTTTTTTTGGGAATGAGGTTACTTTTAGGATACTGTTTACACAAAGAATTCTTAGTAATCAATACCATATTCAAGGTATCCTTGAAGACGATTTTTTATACCAAGATTAGTAAGTATGAGTGCCTATACCAAAAGTATCAAGATACATGAAACTCTTGTTTTTCTTGTTGATAAAAGTCTACTTTTTTCTCAAATTTGAAAATCCTTTTCTAGAAAGTTTGCTAGATATTGGAAATTGGCAAAATCAAGACTCATTCTATGATTGTCTCTTATCAACTTCAAGCCATCAAACTTTTCTTGCAGGGAGTTTTTCTTGTTGTGCAAGGATCATGACACTAACATCAGTTTGAATTTAGATAATGGTGACACACATCTTTTAAACATAACAGTGATGTGCTCAAAAGCCTGGTGCAAAAAGTGAGTAGAAAAGATCTTTTAAAGCAAATGAACAAAAAAGGCATGATGAAGAAGTACAATGAATACAGTTGATTCCATCACCGCACCACCAGAGGCCCAAATGGCAAAGGGATAAACATCTGTGTCGGACTTCCTTATGGAATCCACACAGGAAGGGCACGGGGCCACAGCTCCATCTGTGAAAGTTGTATCTGGCTATCCCAAAGTGGTATGCCAGAGGCTTTTGGTTGGTGAGGCAACCCAAAATTGAACAATGAGTCCAACATATGGTTGGAGCTGGCTATGTGCCACCCTATTTTTTTTAGTGTCATAAACTTGACTTAGAAAAATTGGGAAATTTGATACTGATTGAACGGGGCTGAATTGCTTACAAGTTATTTAAACTGCGCTTGAATGATTACTTTTCAGACCTTGCCCAGTCCCTATTATCAATGGAATGGGTCTTGTCTTGGGGCAGCAAGATGCAAGTGTGGCTACCAAAACGGGCCTGTGCCCGGAATGTATTTCCCCCATCTTTGCAACCAGTAAATAGGGAGAGAAATAGCAAAAAAGAGACGACACGTGTCGTGAGGGCAGATAACTATTTCTACATTTTGTTGTTGGAGGGAGCAGGAGGGCAGGTAAATGGAAAATTTTCAAACGAAATAATCTGTAGACTCGTGCCTTGAATGAACTACAGTATTAGAGTGTATAAAGGCTTTGATGAAAACCTCAACTAATCTGTATTAGGGGTTGGGCAGAGCGCTGCAATAATTCAATTCAACTGTAGTTTAATCTTACTTGCACTCGAGTAAGCCACTGTTGAATCCTGTTGGAAACAATATCAAATATCATTATTTTTTTGGTCCACTTTATTGCAGTAAAAAGAATAGGGTGGCTGATGAAGAAGTACAATGAAGACAGTTGACAAAAGTGAAATAGTAGAGACATAGGGCACATTCACTTGAGGGGATTCTGACCAGAAATCACATTCTGTGAATTTTTTGATGCAAAAATGAAACATGCTCCACCAAGTAGACACTTTTAGGGTGTGTTCACTCAAGCAATTTCTGTTCAGAAATGAAATTGCATTCTACAACATTTAAGATGCTGCTTTGGTAGAGTATAGTTCATTTTTGCATTTTAAAATTTACAGAATGTAATTTCTGTTCAGAAATTGTTTAAGTGAACACGCCCTACAGCCATTCCGATATTTGTTGTCACTCACATTTTTGAAAAGAAAAAGTTTATGAGCTTGAAACCTAAGTTTTAACCAGTTAAAACCTGAAAAATGCTGTATCTCCTTGAATTACAGCCAAATTCAAAGTTTCATCGAGTAAAAACTTAGAGCGCGTTTGTTTAGCCCAGTTTCCTAGAATTTGGTTTCTAGGAGACATCTTTTCTACATGTAGAGAAGTGATTTTCGTGAAAAAAAACGAAATCTCACTTTTTGAAAGAAAGAGACAAGAAAGCTTGTGAAAAGCGTTTGTCTTGGCAACCATCAAGCAACAAAACATCAGAAAGTACATGATCAGTGGTGGTACAGACAACCACCACCAATCATGTCCAATTCATCTGATTCAAACTCGACCACCTCCTCATCTTCTTTTAGAAGAAGCAAGCTTCTTAAGCTCGTTATCCAAGCTGGTACAGACTTCCTAAAGACTCTAACAAGGCCCAAGATCCCGTGTCGAACATCAAAACTGCGAGGAAACAAATATACAAAAGAGGTCATGGAAGGAAGCGACGTACGGTTTTTGGAAGTCTGCCGGATGGATAAGCTTGCCTTCAAGGGCTTAATGAAAGCCCTTGAAGGCAAGCTTACTTTGTTGTTCCAAAAGGTATGTTTGTTATCATGTCCTTTTGATTATCTTGGTCTTAGCTGATCTTTGTCATATTTCAGATCACTTTTACGTTGCCGATGCTGGCTATGCAAATGTTCCAGGGTTCCTCACCCCTTATCAATCAGTTCAATACCATTTGAAAGAGTGGCGCCATTCAGGTCTTACACCACAGAATCCAAAGGAGTTGTACAACCACCGACATTCCTCACTTCGAATTGTCATTGAGCGGATCTTTGGAATCATGAAGATGCGCTTTCCGATCTTGGCAGTCATGCCATCCTTTCCGTACAAGACTCAAGTTAAGATTGTTATTGCATGCTGCGTACTTCACAATATAATCCAAATTGAATCCGGAGAAGACGAGTTTTATGAGGAATACACTTTAAAAGAGCGATTGGAAGCAAGGCTCACAGGTGATAATGATGACCCAGACTGGGCTCACCCCACCGCTCAGGAACACGCTCAAGCAAGCACTATGAGGGATTACATTGCCAAGATGATGTTTGATGATTATATTCACGCTCCTGCTGCTTGTAGACACGTTTGAGGTCTTTAACCTTTCCTTTGAAATCTCGGACATTATTTTATTTGTTCTCACTCTCGAATCACACTTGCAGTTGTTTTTAATTGGCACATGTTATTTGCATTTTCATTTTTACTTTCTCAATCATTTTTACGAGTAATTGTTGTTATAAAAAAATTATATGATAATAATAAGATGATTAGGATCATGTTAAGCTATTGTTGTACAATCGATTTTGGAGTGCTAAGATACAAATGATAATATGAGAATACATATATCTGAATACATATATCTAAATTATAATGATCTTTCTTTTAAAGAACAAACAAAGAGAATCATTTGAATGATTCCCTATTCATACTCTGCTGATACTCCTGCTTCCTCTTTCAACCAATTCCAGTGATTATCCTTGTGCATATGGAAGAAGAAAGAGGCTGTATCATCCTCTTTTAATTTGTTTGCTACTTGGTTGATGTGAGCTGGTTTCAGTTCGTTGCGGAATTCAGCGTTGAATATTGCCATCGCTTCTTTACGTTTTGGATGTTGTTCTAATTTCATCTTTGCTATCGTGATTCTATCGCTTTCAGCTTGATCTTCTAATTCCACTGCTCGATCAATTGACTGGGCTACGAGCTTTGGGCCGGTCGTGCGAGATTGTTTGGTTGGGGGTTGTGAGTTGACAGGACTCCTCTTGCTGCGGACAAACCTCAGCTCAGGAGTATCATCTTCATCTTCTTCAAGTTCACGCCTAGTTAATTTCTTATTCTAATCATGAGCCAATAATAAAATCAGTCAATGTCATCCCACTGATGTTGAATGATGTACATACCTTTCCTTTTTTATTCTTGGGAGGAGGGCTCGGACTAGGACTAGCAGGCTGTGAGTCACTTTCATTCTTACTACCCTTCTTGTAATCACTACCATCCTTGTTGTCCTTGTCTTCGCTATCCACTGGTGGATCCGTAGCCATCCTTCTGATTGACTCAGATTCGGATTGAATAGAAGCTGGATTGAAAAAATAATGAAAATGAGAGAAAAAACAACAAAGGGAAAGAAAAGTAAAAGATTGGAAAATCTTACAATTGTCTCCATCTGGTTCCTCGTCATCATCATCAGCTCCCGGCTTATCCTGGATTGATTTTCGTTTCTTGCTCTGAGTTCCAAGTCCACTGTCACCGTTAGCTCGTAAATGCTTTTCAGGCATTATTTGGGAGACAGCTTGATACGCAGGAAACCCGTTATTCTTGATAGGGATTGCATCCTTGTTTCCAGCCTAGATGTATAAGAAGGATAGTTTGAAAAATAAAAGAAGCATAAGAACCTCAGTGAATTATATGATGAAATCGAGATTGTACTGACCACCTTAATCCAAGCATCCCACCATTCTTTATCGGCATGCACTGTACCCGATGTATATCAACCCCAGGAGCTCCAGAGGACACCATAATCTTATCGAATGCTTTGTAAGTGGTCTTGAGCTGGTTTTGTAAGGTATGAGAATGATGATCAGCCGAGATGAAGTGAAGATGGAACAGAGGAAAGAAAAAGAATGAAAGACTGACCTTTTGAATATGATTCTTTAATCTGTTCAAAGGTTCTTTGGTCTTCCATCGTTTGTTGTAAGCTTCGAGGACCTGCTTCCACGCAGCGCTTTTAAGTCCTCCATTTTTACCATGTCCAAGATTGACTTGATGTCGAAACTTGTCAATAAGCCAAACCGTACATTGATGCTTCCATACACCACCACTACTAACTTCAACTCCTGAGTCATTTTCTTGTTCTTTATTCTGATCATTTGACTTTGACTTTTTCTTATCATTTGAGTCATTGATTTCATTCTTCTTCTTTTCTTTTGATTTGTTCGCTTGATTCAGATTCA